>NC_062965.1:8354141-8386225 GCF_023119035.1 Salvia hispanica
CATTTATGGTAAAAGTGAACCGGGACTCCTATTCGTGAACGAACTAAAATGGAAAAACGGGACTCCTATTCGCAGACGGAGGGAATATATTCTAACATGGTGGAATGATGACAAAGATATCTAAAAATTTTTAAGATCAAAATAGTTTGGTTTTATTTTGAACAAGGACTCAAAGGGTTAAATCAATTTTATAATAGAAGTACCAAATTTGTTTATGATGAATACTGATGTAACAAAAGCATTATCCATAAACCTTTAGAAAGACCAGATTCAGTCAACAATTTTATCACATTTCAGCAACGTATCGATGTTTTATAGACTATTATGTTGGGAGCAGTGACGAAGGCACATTGGGACCTAGGACCCTGGGCCCCTTAACAGTTCATGTTGTTATTTATTACTCCCTCCGTTCCCTCATAGTTGAGGCGGAACTTTTCGGCACAGAGTTTAATAAATGAATGTTGAGTGTGTTAAATAAATAGATAAAAAAGTAAGAAAGAGAAAAAGGTAGAGAGAATAAAGTAAAAAGTGAATAAAGTAGAGAGAATAAAATAAGAGAGAGTAAAGTAAGAAAGAGGAAAAAGTTACTATATATGAAAATGACTCAACTAGGAGGAAACTTTCCAAAATAGAAAAATGACTCAACTATGAAGGAACGGAGGAAGTACTACAGATTATCAGGATATATATCTCTGCTAGCTTAGTTGGTTCAGCATGCGTCCTTTTGTAGTTGAGGTCGCGAGGTCGATCCTGGCACTCTCACTTTCTCTCCTTCTGATTCCATTCAAATAAATACGCCTATTATTAAGTGTTTTTTGTTTCATTCAATATTTTTGTTTTCCAGTTTCACTTTTTTTTTATTTCTTTACAAAATATTCCTTTTTAATACTAGTATTATTTTGTGTACGAAATTCTAGTGATAGATTTATATTATGTAATGAAATAAATTCTCCTATATTTTGATTTGTCTAGTACAACTTGTTTTTTTTTTTTAGTTTTGCAATTTTATTTTTTGCAAAATAGTAGTACTATTCTTTACAAAATCTATGTTACAGATTTATATTATGTGATGAATAAAATATTCTACATATTGACTTATTGAACAAAAAATGAAAATGTTGATTATTTTATAAAATAAATTTATACTACTTATTTTTCATATAAATAATTTTAGATTTTGATGAGATTAAATATGTAATAATATCATAATATTAAATCTAACTAAAAAGTACTCCTATTATTTTATTCTTGAAAAATATTACTGTATTTGATTAATTATTTAGCATTTATTTGGCATTCTCAAATATTTTTGTTACATTTAAACTATATTTCTCTATTATTTCTTAGTTCTTACAACTGTCTATCACCTATATTGTAGCATCCTTCGGTGAAACTAACATCGATAAATGTTTAAGATATGGGCCCCCCAAAGAAAAATTTCTGGCTTCGTCATTGGTTGGGGGATGTATGAACATAACTATCAACGTATATGATATGTGTCTAGAACTCTTGCAATTAATTTAGATAAACCTTGAAATCCTCCTAAAACTCTTGCATTAACTTAGATAAACCTTGAAATTCTCCATGCACCCCAATTGCTCTTAATACTTTTCAATTTATTATCAAATTGAGTTTCTGCCAATTCTTTAAACAGATTAACAATATGTTGAACCTCTCATTTGGTTTTTAATAGATATCCAAGTAAATTAGCTTGCATGATCAATGAAAGTAACATAATAGTTAAAGCCATTTTTAGAAGTAATTGGTAAGGGACACCATACATCACCGTGCACAAGTACAAGTGTTTTATAGTGTTGAGTAACCGAATGCATATATGGCAATTTGCAACTTTTGAAACTGAACAAGGAAGACAAATACCATAATCTTTTATTGAATGGAAAAAGATATTGCAATGATCTAGAGCTTTCTTTATAACATCAGAAGCACAGTGACCAAAATGTTTGTGCCACATATCTAAGCTAGAACTAAAGGAATTCAAGGAAATTAAAATGAATAGCAACAAATGATGAGCTAGAAATAGGAACACCATTTATGCTCTTATATTCAAATATCAAAGGTCTTAATATAATGGATGTTGAAGGAATATTTATGTAAGAAGAGTGGTAGAGGCCGTCATAAAGTGTGTCCTTGAAGGTTATTTATTTGGATATGTGATCTCTCACGAAACAAAAAGAAGAGTGAAACGCAAAGAAGACATTGCTGACTTTTTGGCATCTGAGACACACTTAACAAATTTTTTTTTAATTCGACGCACATGAGGAAGATTATTAAGAAATAAAGTTCTATATATGTTGAATTTGACGCAGCTTTAGAATTAAGCAGAGTTACCAATATGGGCTATATATAGTTAAGAAGTTACCTTCACTATGTTCTGTTGCAGCTAAAAGTATTAGGTACTTATAATGAAAAGAGGTAACGTACTTCACACGAATATATTACAAGAGGCTAGAGTAGTTTACAATGATGGATGACATATGATAACATTTTTATGCCAGCATTAATTTCATGTTGGATGAAATGCAGGACCTAAATGTATCATGTTTATTCAAGCACAAACACACCTCTAGTAGTAATACATTAAGCTCACTATTTAACAACTATTGAGGCCATTCATTTTGAGACGAACCGAAGCTTCCACGGCGTCCCCTATAGACATGAAAACCCATTCTGCACCAATTTTATCTATCAATTTTGCTGCCTTCATCTTCGTAATCACTTGCCACTTCGGATTCACCACTGCTAACTATCGAAACCCAAAAAAAAAAAAAAAAAATTAAAAAAATTAAAAACCAAAACATATATTCGTACTAAGTTGCAAGTTTATCACTATATGACGTTGGAAATGTGGCTTACTTGTAGTCCTCTTGCATTCAGTTTCTTGTGCACTTCTTCTAGTGCATGAATACCCGAAGTGTCGATATTCATCACATCTGCCATTGTTGGTAAATTAAAAGGTTTATTACCCTCAAAAGATGAATAAAAAGGGCAAAATTAAAGAGAATACTTAATCAGTTGTGCTTAATCCACGACTGGTGAAATCTTTAATATCTCTATATATGTTATTTGTAGCAAAAAAAAAAGAAATTCAGTGACTGGAAAAGGATGGTATGAATTTTCTTACGCTAGTAGACATAACAAACTATTGGGTTTTGGATTAAAAGGCTATTACTACATGTATCTATTCACCGTTTAGATTTTTTGGCATGTCTATTTTGCTTCAAATGAGAAATTGAGATTACAATAAAAAGTGATAAACCATGCATGTCTAAAATGGAAATCTAATCATAATTCGTGGATACATTAATTTCAAATTAATCATATACTACAACACAATTTACTTACTAGTCATATCGAGGATCAGTACATAAAGCCGTCCTTTGGCGACTTCTTCGATGTTATTTTCATCGTCTACTGACTTCAGAATCCTGAAACATATACATACGGTTCGTTAATTTATGTTTGATTTAACAATCACCCATATTTCACATAAATATATACGGAGTTGTAATGTAATCAAATGTTAACTCATCCAAAAATGCTAACTACTACCACCAATGTGTGTGCGCGTGCACAAGTAATGTACGTGTACCTTTCTCGGATGAAACTGGCATTGGCGAAGCAAAACGTTGCAGAAGTAATCCTAGTGATTAAAAGACCGGAGAGTTTGTTGGCAATGGGATATTGCATTATGTTGCAGAAAATGTCTGTCCCTGGAACTCTACCCAACTCTTCTGTACTAGGTTTGATAGATATCACTATTACTTTCCCAAATGACATTACCACCTGCATTTTTAACATTCACCAAACGAATTTCAATTTCCTAAATACTTAGTACATAGCAAGATCTTCTTCAATCCAAACTAACTAATGATGAGATCTAAAATCACTAGGACTCCATCTTATCAATTACTCCTACTAAACGAAAAAAGTGGGACACATAATAGAGGAGGGAGTACTTAGATAAGTAAATGTTTATATTACCAAGTCATGAAATATAAAAATTGAAAGAATTATATTCCACATTATAGAGCTTTCAATGGTAACACCAGCAGTGTAAACTATGTAATGCAATAGTTTTTTTTTTATTCAAAAGTTTTGTTTCTAATCTCAAGAAACCATTCAGCAATAATTATTTCTTGGAGATTAACATATAAACAGATAAAATAAATTCAAAACACGTAATTTTATTTTATGTTGCCTTAAATTGTAGTAGTACTCCCTCCATCTCCCAAATATGTCCCACTTTGACCGGACACGGGTTTTAAGAAATGTAATGAAAAGTGAATTGAAAAAGTTAGTAGAATGTAGTTCCTACTATTAGTTTTATAATAAAATGTGAGTAAGATTGAGTTAGTGGAATATATGGTCTACTACCAAAAATAGTAAAAAGTGAAATGAGACAAATTTTGTGGGACGGTCGGAAATAGAAAAATGGGACAAACTTTCAGGGACGGGAGAGTAGTAGTTATTTTGACATTAGATTGTTTGAGCTTGTTTTTTATATTTCAGGTCCTATTAAATTACATGAGTTCTGCTCAAGTTCAAATACCTGAATTTAGCTTTTTTATCTTTTTCAATTTCGGTATATTGTACTTTTGCCATTAGTTTATAATCAAGTGATTTTATACATCATACAAACATAATACCAGTTGAAACCCTACTTGGAGCATAATATTTTATTTTGGTTGTGATTAAAAATCTGGTTTGTAGATACAGTAGATAAAAAGGTCCTATATTATATTCCTTTCATTTTGATAGTATCTATTTATAAACTACCTTTTACTGCATTAGGTGTATTAAGTTCATTTTTTGAAAGTTGCTTTTCATAATTAAATATGATAGTGGCCGAGTTACTTTCGTTGGAATCAAACTAGCACTTAAATAAAGCAAGCAATTAAGGAATATAATCTTGGTACTTTTATTTAAATCTTTTCTTTACGACTGTTGAAGATACCTTTATTATGGTACTCCAATTCTGAACCCAAGATGGTGTTTATTAGATGGGAGATTCTCATATTCACTGAACCTGGACGTATTTTAAAGACATTGAGCTTGACACAATTAAACCCTAAATTCTCCATGCCTTTTACACCCGAATCTTTGAGCCAGACAATTTAAATATATTAAAATTAGACCATCAACTTGTAGGGTATAGTTAAATTTAAAAGAACGAATTATTACGAAGAAGAAAACACTCGCTTATTGCATTCCCCAACTCCCAAGCCAACCCTAAAAATATAATTCAACGACTAATTAATGTAATTTTGACTTTTGTAAAATACTACTCCCTCCGTCCCCGATTAAGAGTCACACTTTGACCGGACACGAGTTTTAAGAAATGTAAAGAAAAAATGGTTGAAAAAGTAAGTGGAATGTGAGACCCATTTTTTTATATTGGATTTTATAATAAAATGTGAATGAATTGAATTAGTGGAATGTGAGACCTGCTTACTATTTATAGTAAAAATGAAGTGCGATTCTTAATTGGAGACGGACCGAAATGGAAAAGTGTGACTAAAATCATCGCCATTTTAAAGTATACTATATCATATACTTCTTTGAAAATAATCTGTCATAAATTATTGACGTTTACTAAATATAATCCAAATTAATTACAATTATTTTTGACATACATTTTCATATGAAAGAAAGTCAAATTCCAAATAATTATCGTAGTATAATTTTTTGTGACTCAGTTTTAGTGGAGGCCAATAGATTTAACCAATAACCCACTCCAATGAAGTAAACTTATATATCCAATTGGAAACTCTTTTGTTGGATTCTTATGTAAACCATTTACTTCAACTTGTTTCTATTAATTTGCAATATTCTCCACTTACTGCTACTCTCTTTATCATATTCTCCGTACATCGTCGTTAACGTCACGTTAATATTCCTTCTCACTCATTACGCAATTTACCAACCACTAATCCAACATATTCTCCTTCCTAGTATATATTTTTGGTAAGAAATGCAACACTTAATATTTTTTAATCTATCGGCGGACTCAGTGATTATTCCATTTAGTGATTTATAGGCGGCGATTAATCTTCTGACTATTTGATCAGTGTATCAATAAATTTTTGTCAATTATTAAAAAAACTAGGTAAAATTACCGCGACTAGTAGGCCGATTTCGACAGAACCAAAGAGAACACCGAAGAATGCAGCAATGCAGACCACGAAATCCAGCTTATCGACCTTCCAAATGTTATAGCCTTCGTTGAGATCGATAAGTCCAGGCAGAGCGGACAGAATGATCGAAGCAAGAATAGCCAGCGGAGTGTAATACAAGAGCTTGGTGAAGAGAAGCAGGCATATCAACACAGTCACTGACATAACTATGTTAGATATCACTGTCTCACACCCTGCGCTGTAATTCACCGCTGTTCTTGAAAACGAGCCTGAAATTCATTTTCCACATATATTCATGTCACGCGTGGTAAAACAAATAAAAATTGTCAATTTTGATGGATTAATTACCGGTCGCTGTGTAGCATGATGTTACAGATCCAACCAGGTTCATCACTCCCATGGCAACCATTTCCTTGTTCCCATCCAGGTGGTAACCTTTCATGGAAGCGAACGATCTCCCCACAGCAATGGCTTCCTGATTAATTATAAATTATAATGCTTTTATTTTTGAATTCGAGATACATATACATATATATAGAGTTGTGATCAAGAACTAACAGTGAGTGCTATTAAGGCGCATATTAATCCGATTTTGGCTGCTTCTCCGACATGCTGGCCTCCAAAGTCAAGCTGGTGAAGCGAGCTCGGATTGAGGCCGCCTTTCAAGTGCTTGACGATCTTGATGCCGTGCTTTTCCGCATTCGATAAGTAGACTATTAAGGTGGATACTATCACTGAGAACAGCGGCGCCGTTGCGGCTACCCAAAACAGTTTCTTGTTTCTTTGCCCCTGCAAATTCATTTTCATTTATTTTATTTTATTTTTGCTAATGAATGAACTGGTTTTAGTAGTGCTTACTATGAACCGGGTGATTAGGATGAAGATCAAGAAGGAACAGCCCAGGACAGAATTCAATGGATACCACTGCATACGTTAATTGAACATGATCAGTTGATAATTCAATCCAATTAAGACAGACAAATCATACGTAGTATTTCAGTAATTAATTAATTACTTGTTGACCAAGTGCTTTGACAACAGCACTAAGCACAGAGACGACATCAGTTTTGGAGGTAAAATGGGAGATTCCGAGCAATCCCTTCAACTGTTGGAGGCCGATCACAATAGCTGCACCTCCCATGAATCCTACAATCGCTGCATGTGACAAAAAATCCACCAGAAATCCCAGCCTGAACGCCATCAAAAATTCTTAATTAATTACAATTATAATTTCTTAATAGTCCATCTGTCTGCCATTAAATAATACTCCCTCCGGTCCCAATAAATACAAAACATTTTGTGTAGAAATAGCATTGTTTCCATTAGAAAACATTTCATTTTTAATGAGACAATCCACAAGAAAAAACATTTTATTTTTAATGGGATAAAGGGAGTATATGTTTTTCTATTTTTTAAGGATTTTAAAAACATCATGAGTTTAACGCAAAGTATAAGTAAAAATGAGAAAATAGTTAAATAATGTTAATGGATAGTGGAATCTACATCATTGATAGTAATGCGCACTGAATATGTTTATATACATAGAAATTGGACTAATTCAGTGAGACAAATAAAAATGACAAATTGATACTGACCGGAATATTCCAAAGAGTGCCTGGAAGGCGCCGGTGAAGAAGGTGACGGTGAAAACGGTCCGACGATATGCCGTGGGATCGGCGGAAGGGTCCACCACTTTGGAGATCATCGCAGAGAGCAGCAATGAGACCACCGCCACAGGACCAATAGCGATCTCCCTAGAACTTCCCATTACAGCATATATCAATGGTGGAACCACACTTGTGTCTGAAATACATTACATAAACACATTGATTTTTATAAAATAAAAATAAAAATTGGTGTATGTCAGTATGAGGCTAGTTTGATTGTTGCAAGACTTACACAGACCATACTGTGGATCCATTTTGGCCAGATTAGCATATCCAATACTCTGCAAAATAAATGAAAATATTATGCAACCAAAATCCAACATAAAGAACACCGAAAATTATGAATAAATTTCATGTTTCTGACCCGCACGAGTTTTAATAAATTGTTTGACTTTGTTAAAATAGTTAGTGGAATATGAGTGTAGACAAATAAAAAGGAAAAATGAGACATCTAATGGCGGAGGAAAAGAGAAGTAAATAAAGGAACCTGAGGAATGCAGAGACTAGCAAGAGTCAAGCCAGCCAAGAAATCACTCTTGAACATTGAAGCTTTATAGTTCTTTCCCCATTTGAGGACCGGAAAGAGTGATTGCAAGAAGAGAAGCAGTCGGTTTGGCCTATGCTGCTTTGTGTTGGGGTGAGGTAGAACAGAATCTTTTATGGAGCTGAAGAGTTGTTGCCACGGTGGCGGGGGGTCGGCGGAGGCCAGCAGCCACCTAGACCTCTCCGCTCTGCCCGCGGCCGCCTCAGCATCTAGCGGCTGTAACTCCACAGAGGCGGAGTTGTCAGCCGGCGCTTTACCCATGGCGGTGTTAATTGAAGTGTTTGGGAGAACTTGATTTAGTTGGTGGCTAGATGGTGGTTGCACATCCATTTGACTGAGCTTGCTCGTTATACATGTTTCAGTGTAGCAAATCGGGTTGCATTTGTGTTGTGTCAAGATCATCAACCATATATATATATAGGGGACAAGGAGTTGACCCTGTAACAGTTTTAAGAAAAGTACTCCCCCCCCTCGCCCCCTCTCTTAAATTTTATCATTTTCATCCATTCCACAAAATTTGTTATATTTCACCTTATACTATTTTTCATAGTGCACCTCATATTCTACTAACTCATTTCAACTCACATTTTATTATAAAACTAATATCTAAAAATAGGACTTACTCTCTACTAACTTTTTCAACTAATCTTCCATTATATTTCTTAAAATCCGTGCCCGGTCCAAATGTGACATAATTTAAGGGACGAAGGGAGTAACGAAAAGTAGGTTTGAAAAAGTTACGGGTAATACTTTTATATACTCCGGATTCTGTTACATCGAATATGACACACTTTCCTTCTTGGTTTGTCCAACATGCTGACTCATTATGAATAAAAGAAACATTTTTATTTCTATTTATCCATCTCTTACTTTATTCTTTTTACTTAACACACAAAATAAAATTGCATAAAATCTCATGCTGCACAAAGAAGGGGTCACCTTTGGAGGTTATCTTTATGTCCCAACCTAAGTGAAACCAATTTATTTTGGCACAAGAATTTAGGAAGCGGCATTTAGTGGGTTAAATTATAGTCCCTCCGTCCTATAAGAATAGGTCATACTCCCTCCGTCCCGCATTAACTGTCACACTTGCATTTTTGCACTCATTTTATAAAAATGATACTCCCCCCGTTCCATAGTATTAGAGTCATTTTGCTATTTTGGTACGTTCCATAGTAATAGAGTCATTTCCCTTTTTAGTAAAAGTCAACACATTTTTCCACACATATTTTACTCTCTCTTACTTTTTTCTCTCTTCATCTCTCTCCTTTTTCATTTTCCACTTTATTCTCTCTTTACGTAACTCATCTAACACAATTTTTCTTAATCTCCGTGCCGAAAAGAAACGCCTCCATTACTATGGAACAGATGGAGTAATAAATAGTTACAATCGAGAAAATAAGGTAGAGAAGAGCTCTCTCTTATTTTACTATTTCTCGACTTTAACTATTTATTATCATTTTTACAAAACGAGTGCAGAAATGCAAGTGTGACAGTTAAGCAAGATGGAGGGAGTATTGTTTTTTTCGTCCGTCTCATAGAACTTATCCATATCTATTTCTAACAACATTTTTCTCATTTCCTTTTACTTTATTATCTATGTATCCCACCATCAACTATACAATTTCAACTCTATTTTCCCTTCTCTCTTACTTTACCAGTTACTACACATTAAAACTCATGTCAACCCTAAATGTCCTATTTTTATGGAACGGATGGAGTAAATAATACAGTAGGGGATAAGAAAATTAATTATTGCCAAAAAAAAGGAAATGCCCCACTTAACCTAGAATATTCTGAAAAGGAATATGCCTCACTTAGCCTGAGCCAGATGAGGTATCTTGGAATAATTTCTAACTAGCGAATCGAGAACTTCAAAGTATAAAAAACTCAATATAAAATTAATATTCAAAAGTCCGTCTTTTTACCCAGGCCCAATTGCTTCAGCTGCAACAGCATCAGTAATTCCTCGCAATCGCTTCACCGAGAGTTCCTCCAGCAATCCGTAATTCTCGATCAACGTGTTCAGCTCTTTATCCCCAAAACTTGGAAGACCCACACAAGAATGTATGCAGATTTCTACAATTCGCGGCAAAATTGACATTCCTTTGTCAGTGAGCTCGTGGCAGTCACGGAGCTTCAGCCTCATGAAGTTCGCGCAGCTCTTATACCAAATGATGCAAAATTGTATGGAGAATGACTGAACTGGTAAAAAAAGAATTCAACGATTTGAGAACTTCAGAGCATAAAAACTCAATGTAAAATTAATATTCAAAAGTCTGTGTTTTTAGTTCAACAATGAGGTCTTTATATAGGCAAAAGGAAATCCAAAACTTATGAAAAATAAAACTAAAATGAAAATAACTTAAAGGAAAATAAGCAAAAAAGAAACCTATAATTTGGTAGAGGAAAAAACAATTACTAATAACTTTCCATCCACTGATTGTACTAATTAGGAAATAAATAAAACTCAAAATATAACTTGCTTAGCTTTCAAGTTATATATTCTAGAACTGCATAATTTCTATACATTAAAAATCTTTTTTAAAACATCTATTAAGGACAGTATCATCTCCGGTACACTGAGACATGATTATATAGATAACAATATTAGTGTTTATCGATGTTATATATAACTATCCAAGATGTCATGATTATTGGGCTACGGAAAATCACACTCCCTCCATCCCATTACAAGTGATGGATTTCTTTTGGACACGAAAATTAGAAAAAATGATATATATTGAGTTGGAGTGGAGAGAGTAAAGTATGAGAGAGGAAAAAGTAAGTGAGAGGAAAAAGTAAGAAAGAGAGAATAAAGTAAGAGAGAAGAAATAAAGTAAGAAATAGATAGAGTTTTCTTTATAGCAAAAAAAGGAAATTGATCACTTATAATGGGACAACTTAAAATGGAAAGTTGATCATTTGTGGTGGGACGGAAGGAGTACGTATTAATAATTTAAAGTATCATACAACCAACATTGTATACTCAATATTACTTCAATAAATTAGAGAAATATATTCACCGAGATCTCAAGCTTGGTTTTAACAGCAAGAAGTATAAAATATGCTTCCTCCGTCCCTGGAAATTATAGACTATTTTCTTTTTAGTCCGTCCCTAAAAAGTATGAACTTTCTAATTTTGGAAACTCTCTTATCTCTAATGAGGTAGTACCTATTATCCACTAACAATACTTTTAAAACTTTTTCTTTATATCTCTCTATCTCTCTAATGAGGTAGTACCTATTATCTATTAACAATACTTTAGTAGAGAATTTCTAGAATAGGAAGTGGATGCCTATAAATAGTCCATAGTTGTACCATTTTCATAAGTTGAAGAAGTTGAACAGGTTGAGAACTTGAGAAAGTTTGAGAAATAGAGTGTTCCTTTGTTTCCCACATCACAACATCTCCTAAAACATTTCTCATATATTCCACCCATTCTCCTCTAAAATATTTCCTCCAAACTAAATTACTCCTCCAACATATATCTTTTATATTCCAACATAGTTTTACACCAAATCTAAATCAATAGGACATTTAAAAACAATACTCTTTTTGTCCTCTGCAAATAGACACTCTTTTGTTTTTTTATCCGTCCTCTAAAAATAAAAAAAATTCTATTTTAAGGAAATTTCTTTTACTCTAATGAGACGGACCAATTTTCCACTAATCCGCTTTTCTTTCTATATATTTTTAATATTATCAATTTTTAATCTGTTTCTAAAATTCATATTTTTAGGAAAATTATCAAAATTATGGTATAATTATTTACTTTTTAAAGTTATAAAGTGGATCAGAATTTAATTAAATTTAATAACTTTTTTGTTTATTTGCACCTTGTAAATGGAAACAAATCCCAATATAAAAATAATGATCAGTTTTATTTTACCGTTGACTTGGTGAGATTTTCAAACGTAGGCGATTTTATGCAATTTTCTGGAAGGCCTGTCGTGGGGTGGGACCCTTCTTATATACCCAGTTTGGTTTTTTTCCGACATATTTATTCAGATTTATTCTTTTATGATTTTTGGAAATGTTATTGTGAAGAAGAAACAAGTTTAAGGGATTGATGTTCATCCGAAACAGGAATAGCCACATCTCATCAATCTAAAGCAAAATTTCCACTCATCTTTGAAAATGATTACAGCCCAGAAAAATGTTGTTCACAAATGGAGAGAAATAATTGGGGAATTGGAAATGCAAATCGTGAGGTTCACTGAACTTGGACGCATTTTTGTGTGATAAGTTTATTCCTAAACCAGAGCCATTGAGTGTGCGTTGCAAAAGGTAGGTAACTTCCTAACTTTGTCATTAAATTTAGGGGATACTTGCAATAATATTAATAGAAAAATGTAACACAATTTTGCCACTTTGGGCTAACTAAAATATGCTCTCAAGTGTGTTGAATTCAGTGGTGTGTGGGTCAATTTTCTTTTCAATTTGTGCACTTTTAATGGCATTTGGAGACTGATGTGAGAGATCTCTCTTTATTGTATTCATTTTTATTCTCTTTGAAAGATGTTTGAATTTTGGCATTTGCTACCCGGTAACTTTAAATTATCATTTTGATATCATGTGACTATCATCAACAAAAATTTGTACAAAAAGTTACTTGACTTATGTTATTTGTATCATTCAAAATTAAACTCTAACTTATCAAAATGAATAGTGAATTTCTCTTTATGTATCTTTGTTGGTCCCATTTCAATTTTTATCTTTTGTGACAATTGTTAACTCTTCAAGTTTGGTCACTCGCATAATGTTTGGGACGAAGTGCTAAAAACTCTTATCTGAATGCTTGAAATCTTATATCTCAAGCTATTTTTTTATTTTCATTTAAGCTAAAACCCTAGAAGTAGAGATAATTTGTGTTCATACATATCACATATGTATAATATGCGGCAAATTTTGAAATGATTAAATTTTGTGTGCTACATCGTGATTTGATATTTGGTTTCTCTTTTCAATTTAACCAGTTCCTTTAATGATTTCTCCTCAGTTTCTTTATTTCATTTCTTATTTACTTCTTCCTTCCATTTGATTCATTACTTTGATTAGTATAATGTGAAAAGTGTGTTTTAAATTTTTGGTAAATCAGAATACTTATTGCAACATATATTCATTTCAATGCAAATAACATCTAATTCCAGCATGCTGTTTTTTCATGATATTGTGATCATACGATTATACTGTTGGGGTTCAAATTATCCCATGTTAGCGGATTACTACTACAAAATACTCCCTCGGTTCCCTAAGAATAGGAACTTTTGAAACGACATGAGTTTTAATACAAAATTGGTAAAGAGAGATAGAAAGAAAAGTGTGTTAGTGGAAAATGAGTCTCACCTCATTAGAGAGAAATAAATTTTCTTAAACAGGAAGTTTTATTTTCAGGGGACGAACCAAAACAGAAAGAATTTGAGTATGCAATTAACTTACACGTGTAACCTCAACTTTATCAGTACTAGATCTTTTTTGGGAGTATCACCAAAAGCAAATACCTTAGAGTTTAGTTCTATGATCAAAGTGGACAATATTATACTAATGCGAAGTTTGAGTGTGCATCGATAAATGCTTACATAAAGTTTCTCCGTTACTTCTCTAGTTTTCAAGTTCGAAACACGTCTATTCAGTGCCTAATTCCTTTAGCAAGAAAATAAATACATGTAGACCTAACACATTATGTATCAAACACACTAACATGAATGATATCATTGCCTACATAAACTATCAAAAACTAGGCCTCTTTATTCTTAGAGTCAAGATCAGAAATTACTATGGCTTCCATGATCTATCAGTATCTGACATGAAAAACATCTAGGTTCATACAAGTTAGAAAACTTTGACCTGCAATTTTGTAAAAGTTGGAGAAACCTAAAGTATTGTGAACTCTCATTTCAAAGATTGATCAAACCTACTTTTGCTTGCTTCCATCCATTCTGTCGGGGAAGCATAGTATATTTTATTTTTAATACTTTTTATATTTCCCTTTATGATTATGGCAGAAAAGTACTCTCTTAACGCTGAAACAATTGTTTGAATATGTTTCTAGCAAGAATTTATTATAAATAGGGATGGCAATATTCAAATAACGAAACATAGTAACAAACAGTGTAACAAAAATCACGAGTTTTAATTAGCAAGTGTGTTTCACGTTGTAGTCGTACTTGATGGAGGGGCGTAGCGAAGGGTGGTTTGAGACAAAAGAGATGGATATCAGAAGCATGCCGTCGTCACGCCATGCTTCTTTGCCATACAGAGTTGGTGTCCCGCCAAAGCAGAATTTTTGGACGGAGTTCTCTAGCACCGTGAAGGAGACCTTCTTCTCGGATGACCCTCTCCACTCCTTCAAGGATCAGTCGAGGTCCAGGAAGTTTGTTCTTGGAGTACAAGCTGTTTTTCCGATTCTCGAATGGGGGAAACGTTACAATCTTAAGAAATTTAAAGGAGACCTTATTGCAGGGCTTACCATTGCCAGCCTCTGCATTCCTCAGGTTTAAAAAGTTGTTTATAATAAAAACTTTCGTATATTTAACGTGTAAAATTTTTGATCACGTTTTGATGCAACAGGACATCGGCTACTCCAAGCTTGCAAATTTGTCTCCTCAGTATGGTTTATGTGAGTGATTTTCTGGTCTTGAGTAGATTTTTATGAGTTGCGTACTTATTATATTGTGCGTATTTATGAACTTATCAGATTCGAGCTTTGTCCCGCCTATGGTGTATGCATTGATGGGAAGCTCAAGGGATATAGCCATAGGGCCAGTTGCTGTTGTATCCCTCCTGCTGGGAACTTTGCTTCAAAACGAAATTGATCCGATAAAACATCCTTTAGAATATCGAAGGCTTGCCTTTACTGCAACCTTTTTTGCGGGAATCACACAAGCAACACTTGGCATTCTTAGGTGATACTTAATTCTTTTGATTTTTTTTTGTGAAATGCTAATCTTTATATCTGTTTCTTACTTATTTGTTTTGTGTTGTGTGACAGATTGGGGTTCTTGATTGATTTCCTGTCTCATGCTGCTGTTGTTGGCTTCATGGGCGGCGCTGCCATAACCATTGCACTCCAGCAGCTCAAGGGATTCTTAGGAATCAAGAATTTCACCAAGAAGACCGATATCATCTCTGTGATGCAGTCGATTTTCAGCTCCGCTTATCATGGAGTCAGTTCTCTCTCCCTCTCTCGATCTCTATCTTGCTTCATATGATTCATGCTGAAATCTGAAGTACGATTTTGTATTATACGTATCTTGCAGTGGAACTGGCCTACAATAGTAATCGCAGCAGCGTTTCTGGTGTTTCTTCTCGTAGCAAAGTACATTGTAAGAAATAAGTATCCAACAATGAGAGATATATACAGAGGAAGAGATCATAATGCTATGTGATTCTGATAAGGTATTCGTTGCAGGGGAAAAAGAAGAAGAAATTATTTTGGGTACCTGCGATTGCTCCATTGGTATCCGTGGTCCTGTCCACCTTTTTCGTCTACATCACTCATGCAGAGAAGAAAGGAGTGCAGATTGTAAGGAATTTTAGTGACATCTACCAGAATATAAGTCATAATAATATGCTCATATGTTTGATCATGGACTGTCACAAACAGGTTAAACACATCGAGAAAGGAATCAATCCCGCATCAGTAAGTGAAATCTATTTCACGGGCGATTATCTCTTGAAAGGCGTTAGGATCGGCCTAGTTGCTGGGATTATTGCACTCACAGTAAGACATTTCTCCTCTGAAAAACTATTTAACTCACATCATGTAAGTACGATGTAGAAAGTAGTTGATATCTATCTGTTCGTTGTACCAGGAAGCAGTTGCAATCGGAAGAACATTTGCTGGCATGAAGGACTATCAAATAGATGGGAACAAAGAAATGGTGGCTCTTGGAGCAATGAACATTGCTGGTTCAATGACATCTTGCTACGTCGCCACGGGTATAAATCAAATCATATCTACCATATCCTTAAGTCTAGATATATTAGAGGCATACATGATTGGCTCTTGTGTACCATCTTTTGCAGGCTCCTTCTCACGCTCCGCAGTGAACTACATGGCCGGCTGCCAAACAGCTATTTCAAACATCGTGATGTCTGTTGTCGTGTTCCTAACGCTGCAGTTCTTCACCCCTCTCTTCAAGTACACCCCAAACGCGATCCTGTCCTCCATCATCATTTCAGCTGTCATCGGCCTCATTGACTACAATGCAGCAGTTCTGATATGGAAGATCGATAAATTCGATTTCATTGCTTGCATGGGAGCCTTTTTCGGTGTGGTTTTCGCCTCTGTTGAGATTGGCCTCCTGATTGCTGTGAGGACTATAAACACTTTTGTCATTTCACAACACTATGATGATCGCGCGTATTGGTATACAAATCGTTTTATTTTGTTTCGTGACAGGTCTCGATATCCTTTGCGAAATTACTATTGCAAGTAACAAGGCCTAGAACAGCCATTCTTGGAAAAATTCCAAGAACAAATGTTTATAGAAATATTCAACAATATCCAGAGGCAAGCAAGGTTCCAGGAGTTGTGATTGTGAGAGTTGATTCTGCCATTTATTTCTCAAATTCTAACTATATTAAAGAAAGGTGATTAAATCATATTTTTCCCATTAAAGTTTAAACATAATCAAGAAAAAAACATTGACTTTTTTTTCATGTACTGTACACAATTGCAGGATACTAAGATGGCTAACCGCAGAGGAAGAGCAACTAACAGCTGCTGGCCTTCCCAAAATTCAGTTTCTTATCATTGAAATGTCACGTAAGTGTTTATGTGTTTTGATCAAATGAAACCTGAGATTAAATCAGTTTGTTGATTCATTAATATCAGTTGGCATCGCAAAACATATCAAATGCTGCTAACTTTTAATATTACAAATTTCTATTCATATTTATGAATCAACGAACTGATATAGTACCTCTGTTCTCGGCATCCTTCATTGTAATGATGTTTGATTTGGCAGCCGTCACGGACATCGACACGAGCGGCATCCATGCGTTGGAGGAGTTGCTGAGAACCCTGCAAAAGAGAGACGTCGAGGTAACCAACCAACATAAATAAATTCAAAACAATTGAAAACTTACCTTAAATGGCTTTAACTGCATATATGTATTGTCCCACCAGCTGGTCCTGGCAAATCCCGGACCCGTCGTGATGGACAAGGTGCATGCGTCGAAGCTGGCGAGCCTCATCGGCGAGGAGAAGATATTTCTTACAGTGGCAGATGCAATTCAGACATGTTCTCCAAAATTTGCTGAAGAAGTTTGAGAGTGAAGGAGAGGCTAAGAAATAAAAGAGGCTGATAAAGTATATGTTAGTGGAATTCTTGTCAGAAATTGATGATCCAAATCCAAATGCAGGACCCCACGATCAAGTGGAGATTAAAAGAAATTGCTTTTGTGGATAGACTTTGAGTATGAGTGATGCCTTTTCACCTATAAAAATTATACAAATTCTACCATCAAAGTATGATTTGGGCTTCAATTCTTGTATTTTCTCTTAATATAATGGAGGTGATACGTAGAAGAATTTATGTATTTTGCAATTTTATGCATATGCACAAATACAAAGTATTCAGTTTACAATATTCTCTCCCACAACAATCCCTAACATGTTAACTTGAAAAATATCTTTCCCATTCAATATTCCTAACAAAGAGGTGAAGGGAATACAATTAAATCGAATACACGGTTTTAGACGAGAAGAATAATGGCGTTAACATGAACATCTGTTTTTGTCTAATAATTTTACAGTGTACTTGTACTCCCCGAACAACGGTAGTATAGTGTTAAGGGTAAATCCCTTAACAATAATATAGAACAAAGAAAGGAAGTTGCGGAAGAGAAGTCCGTCGATCAACCGAGAATTGAGATCGAAATAAAGTGCGAAAAAGCGTAACAGGAAAAATAGATACTTTGATATTTCTTGAATGATTCAAATGAATAACAACGCTCCTATTTATAATGTTAGAACCTAACTTAACGAACAAGAAGTAATCCTAAGCGTATATAGAAAGAAATGGTAAATCATTAGTGGACTAAATAATAGAGATATGGAGATAGTATTTGTTGGAATCGTGGATTAAATGTGCCCGGTCAATGGACTTTGATCGAATAATAAATGTGATGAGACATTTTATTTTCCGAAATTAAATGCTACAACGTCGGTCTACGTTCCGCGTAGATGATCAAAGTATATTCACTTTCTCAAATTCGATTCCCGGTGAGTGAGAAATAGTGGATTAAAGTTGGGACCAATTGAACTTTATTAAAGTTTGGAGTTTTGAATGTAGGGAGCAATCAACTAAGTGTTAGTTGTCCCACATTGGAAGTGAGAGTCTCTTTGGAGGTGTATGAATTAAGTGTTCTACTACACTTAATAAATTTTAGTGGATCAAGTTGGGTCGAAGAGCCCACACGGGCACGCCGCCGCCGCCCCCCGCCGTGCCGAGTCGGGTCGCGCCGCGCCCGTGTCCGTGGACTTGGATCTTGGCAATTGATCTTTGGGTGGTCTTTGGGCTCGTGTCCGTGGACTTGGATCTTGGCAATTGATCTTTGGGTGGTCTTTGGGATCTTGGCAATTGATCTTTGGGTGGTCTTTGGGCTCTTGGACGCCAAGGTATTCATGGTAGGCGGAGACCAATGACATGATCAAGTTGGCAGGAATCCAGGTGACCTGATCAAGCTGGCGAAGTCTAGCGATGGGATCAGGCTGGAGTTGACACAGACCAGTGTACTAATCAAGTTGATTGCCGACCTGATCAAGTTAATACTCACTTCAGGATGTACATGTCTAAATACATCCGGGATTCAAAATCCATAACGTTTTGTAACCTCCGTCGGTTACTGACTCTCCATGATGACAACCATCAAGAATGGTTGACCCCTGCAGGTGGATGGAGCCTATAAATAGACTAGTCATTCTAGCATTCTAGGATACGGAAGATACTAGAATTCACAAGCATAATAGCATAAGCTCTCCTCTCTCTCTGCATTGTTTTCTGTCGAAAGCTCTGCCCTCTCCTCCATCCAGTTCGCCGGAGTTCTGTTGATAGCGGTGCTGCTTCATCAGAGACGTTAGCCGTTTTATCTTTGGGGACGACACGCCAACCCGAAGAGCACTACCGGGGCGTATCTCGTCTTGCGGAAAGAGGCCTCCTCGACTCGGCTATTTCCTTCGTTACGGTTTATTTGTTTCGATTATTACGTTGTAATCTTGTCTTAGTTTTTCCATTTGTATTTCTCTCTTGTAACACCAGAACCACCAACAATCGCAAGACGAGATAGTAGCTTGCCTTTGAAGGAGTTTGGACTTTAAACTGAACCTAAAACTTTCAAAACATAACACCTTTGCTGGAGATGTCAACCGAAGCCAACACTGCTGCTGCCACCACCGCCGCCATCATTTCTTCCACCATGGCATCCACCGCAGGTCCGGTCAACACGTCGTCGATTTCATCGATGATGCCAACTCCCATGCTGTATCCATCTTCATCAACAACCCCTTGGGTGTATGTTAACACCCATGGGCTCACTGGTGGATCCACCTCGAGTGGATCAGTTGGTTTCACTTTTAGTGGTTCCTCAGGATCCTTTAATGGATCAAGCACTGGGACCTTCGGGTCGTACAATGTATACTCCATTGTAACCATATCCAAAGAGATGTGGGAATGCCTAGAAAGGAAGTACAGTATCGAAAATGCTGCCGGTACTGAACATGTTGTAGTGTCCAAGTTTATGGACTACAAGATGGTCGACTCTAGACCAGTCATGGAACAAGTTCAAGAGTTCCAGATGATCATCCACGGAATCGTGGCTGAAGGGATAAGCTTGCCCGACAACTTTGTACGGTGCATACTCATTGAGAAGCTTCCTCCTAGTTGGAAGGACTTCAAGCACTACCTCAAGCATAAGAGAAAGAGGATGAGTCTTGTAGACTTGATCGTGAAACTGCGCCTCGAGGCTGATGTGCGCAAAAGCGATCAAAAGACTAAAGGTCCAATGGATGTAAAAGCCAACTTGTTGGAGCGGGGCGGTCCCTCCAACAAACGCCTTCGCCCAAGTCAGCCAAATGAGAAGGACAAGGGGAATGGAAAGCACCCTACAAAGAAGTTTGAAGACGAGTGCTACAAATGTGGCAAAATTGGCCACTTTGTTAAAGACTGCCGAAGCAAGAAGAAGAACCCGGCAGCCCACGTCGTTGAGAAAGAGTTCAAGGACTGGGATGAAGATGACCTCGTTGTCGTGATCACTGAAGAGGTTAACCTTGTTGATAACAAGGGAGGCTGGTACAATGAAACCAGCGCTACTGCTCACGTCTGCTCAGACAGAAGCAAGTTTGCCTCTTGCACGGCTGTGGAAGGGAGGAAGATCAACATGGGGAATCAAGCATCGTCCAAAGTCCTCGGCATTGGCAACGTGATTCTCATGACGACGCCTGGCGTTACGATCACGCTGAAGGATTTGCTGCATGTCCCGGACATCCGCAAGAACCCAGTGTCAGAATCAATACTAGTTAATAATGGGTTTAATCTTGTATTTGAGTCCGATAGGTTTGCATTGTATAAGTTTGGGAAGTCCCTTGGAAAAGGCTATGTAACCGATGGACTTTTCAAGCTTGGTGTGGCAACTCGATGTGTCACGAAGCCTTTGGCTTATAATAAAGCATCTACTTCCTCTTATTTGACTGAGCGTTCAAATTTATGGTATTGTAGATGCCATAACTATGTTACCGTTTCACTTAGTTGAACGGAAAACGAAACCCCTTGAATTAATTCACACGGATGTATGAGATTTAAGGATGGTTCAAACTAGATATGGTAAAAAGTACTTTATTACTTTTATAGATGATTGCACGAGATATTACTACATTTATATTTTAAGAAGTAAAGATGAAGCAATAGAAGCGTTCAAAAATTATAAGAACGAGGTTGCGAATCAACTTGGTTGTAAAATCAAATCGATTCGAAGTGATAGAGGAGGCGGGTATGTAGCCCCGTTTGAGGAGTTAAGCAACGCAAGTGGTATAATTCATCAAACAACTGTTCCATATTCACCACAATCTAATGGTGTAGCCGAACGCAAAAACCGAACTCTAAAAGAGATGATGAATGTGTTGCTACTAAGTTCAGGATTACCACATAACATGTGGGGGGAGGCTATCTTGACAGCCAACTATATCCTAAATAAAATTCTACTCAAAGGAAAGGAAATCACTCCTCATAAGTTGTGGAAATGAAGGAAACCATCCTACAAAGACCTCAGAGTGTGGGGGTGTTTGGCGAAAGTGATGGTTCCACCGCCCAAAGAAGTCACAGTTGGACCTAAAACGGTTGATTGTATGTTCATTGGATATGCACTTAACAGTAGTGCATATAGATTTGTTTTCCACAAGTCTGAAATATCTTCTATAACAGTGGGAACAACAATCGAGTCAATGGAGTACAATGTATACTCCATTGTAACCATATCCAAAGAGATGTGGGAATGCCTAGAAAGGAAGTACAGTATCGAAAATGCTGCCGGTACTGAACATGTTGTAGTGTCCAAGTTTATGGACTACAAGATGGTCGACTCTAGACCAGTCATGGAACAAGTTCAAGAGTTCCAGATGATCATCCACGGAATCGTGGCTGAAGGGATAAGCTTGCCCGACAACTTTGTACGGTGCATACTCATTGAGAAGCTTCCTCCTAGTTGGAAGGACTTCAAGCACTACCTCAAGCATAAGAGAAAGAGGATGAGTCTTGTAGACTTGATCGTGAAACTGCGCCTCGAGGCTGATGTGCGCAAAAGCGATCAAAAGACTAAAGGTCCAATGGATGTAAAAGCCAACTTGTTGGAGCGGGGCGGTCCCTCCAACAAACGCCTTCGCCCAAGTCAGCCAAATGAGAAGGACAAGGGGAATGGAAAGCACCCTACAAAGAAGTTTGAAGACGAGTGCTACAAATGTGGCAAAATTGGCCACTTTGTTAAAGACTGCCGAAGCAAGAAGAAGAACCCGGCAGCCCACGTCGTTGAGAAAGAGTTCAAGGACTGGGATGAAGATGACCTCGTTGTCGTGATCACTGAAGAGGTTAACCTTGTTGATAACAAGGGAGGCTGGTACAATGAAACCAGCGCTACTGCTCACGTCTGCTCAGACAGAAGCAAGTTTGCCTCTTGCACGGCTGTGGAAGGGAGGAAGATCAACATGGGGAATCAAGCATCGTCCAAAGTCCTCGGCATTGGCAACGTGATTCTCATGACGACGCCTGGCGTTACGATCACGCTGAAGGATTTGCTGCATGTCCCGGACATCCGCAAGAACCCAGTGTCAGAATCAATACTAGTTAATAATGGGTTTAATCTTGTATTTGAGTCCGATAGGTTTGCATTGTATAAGTTTGGGAAGTCCCTTGGAAAAGGCTATGTAACCGATGGACTTTTCAAGCTTGGTGTGGCAACTCGATGTGTCACGAAGCCTTTGGCTTATAATAAAGCATCTACTTCCTCTTATTTGACTGAGCGTTCAAATTTATGGTATTGTAGATGCCATAACTATGTTACCGTTTCACTTAGTTGAACGGAAAACGAAACCCCTTGAATTAATTCACACGGATGTATGAGATTTAAGGATGGTTCAAACTAGATATGGTAAAAAGTACTTTATTACTTTTATAGATGATTGCACGAGATATTACTACATTTATATTTTAAGAAGTAAAGATGAAGCAATAGAAGCGTTCAAAAATTATAAGAACGAGGTTGCGAATCAACTTGGTTGTAAAATCAAATCGATTCGAAGTGATAGAGGAGGCGGGTATGTAGCCCCGTTTGAGGAGTTAAGCAACGCAAGTGGTATAATTCATCAAACAACTGTTCCATATTCACCACAATCTAATGGTGTAGCCGAACGCAAAAACCGAACTCTAAAAGAGATGATGAATGTGTTGCTACTAAGTTCAGGATTACCACATAACATGTGGGGGGAGGCTATCTTGACAGCCAACTATATCCTAAATAAAATTCTACTCAAAGGAAAGGAAATCACTCCTCATAAGTTGTGGAAATGAAGGAAACCATCCTACAAAGACCTCAGAGTGTGGGGGTGTTTGGCGAAAGTGATGGTTCCACCGCCCAAAGAAGTCACAGTTGGACCTAAAACGGTTGATTGTATGTTCATTGGATATGCACTTAACAGTAGTGCATATAGATTTGTTTTCCACAAGTCTGAAATATCTTCTATAACAGTGGGAACAACAATCGAGTCAATGGGGGCAAAGATAGTATTATTGATCATGGTAAATTTCTTGAAACTATTTGGATTGATTACAAATCCAAAAGTCCCCAAAGGCATCCTAACTCATCACATCCTAACTCACCACATCCTAACTCACCACAACACCCTCATTCGTATATTTTCTATCAATATTTTGCGTTTTGTTTATCAACAGTGTGTAATTAAGCGAATCTATGACACCAATTCCATGTTTCAAAAGTCTTATTCTTAACAAATTTAAATAGGTTATCAGAAACGAAAGAAATGAATTGTCAAACAATTACATCTAACACAGATAGGCTTGTTTTGTATATTCTGATATTTATACCATTTTTCGATTGAACATCACACAACCTCGAACAACACGTGTTCAAATAGGCCGAAACAAAGTATTCGTCAACGGCTGCTATGGAACTTAAATTCCAAGTCCTTTGAGATTGTTTTACTCATGTTTTCATTTTTAGTCATCATCTTTTAACCCTTTAAATATTCTAGGTTGAAGGACAATGTTATCCTAAATATATTCCAAGTTGAAAGACAAATAAATATTTAATTTGCCCGGGCATTCTTTAATGTTCTGTTTTCTATTTTGAATTAATAATGCAACATGCGTGCTCGTGCATGTATCTATTTGTTTTCATTACCTGAGCTGGCGAGAGCAAAATATACTCCCTCAGGTGCAGATTTTAAGAAATTGTTTAACTTTGTGAAGAAAAGTGAATAGAAAAAGTTAGTGGAACGTGAGTCCTGTTTTTATGTAATAGTTTTATAATAAAATGTAAGTGAAAATAAATTAGTAGAATGTGAGATCCACTACTTAAAAATAGTAAAAGTGAAATGAGATATTAGGATCGTCCAATATGAGACACTTAATGGGGACAAGAAGGAGTATTAAGACTATAACTTAAAATAAAATAAAAAATAAAAAATTTGACGACGACAGGTTAACCAATAAACGCTGTTCATTTTTTGGCCGAAACAACCAAATAAGATTAATAATTAATTACTTGGGCTAGAAAACCTTGTAACGAACAAGAATCATAGTAATAATAATCTAAATAATTGTTAGTTTTTGTCAAGAATTAGTTATAGTGGACGTATCGAGTATATTTAACAATGAAAAGGGGCCCAAAGTGTGATTACAAATTTTTGTTTCTGGTAGCAGCCGGTAACCAGTTATTTTGCACCTACTCTTCTACACATTTTTATGATTTTCTACTTTCACAAAATCATTTTCCAAAACTCCTCTTCCCATTAATAAAGTAAAAAAACAGTGTAACATAAAATATCAACTTGTGAGTTTTTTTATGTGAATCATTAGAATGCCAGAGATAGAGTGTGGTCATAAACAATTTTAATGGTTCAAATACGAACAATAAAGTAGCAACCCACAGCTTTCTCAGTTTTGGATCTGATCAAAAGTATATGAGCAAAATACCCGATAACCTAATATCCTGTCACGTCACAGTTTTTTCGGATTTTGATTAAATTAAAACTTTTGGCAAATTTTGATTTTGTCACGTAAATTCAGATTTATAAAAATCTAAACCGAATATACTAACATATTATACCTAAAACAATGATTATTTGAGTTTGGTTTATATTAAAGAATGTTACTCCCTCCATTCCCACTATGTATCCTAGTTATCCATTTTGGTCCATTCCATATTAATTGCATTTCAATTCATTTTTATCTACTCTAGTAATAAACTCCATATTTGACTAACTCATATTCATTCACATTCCGCGAACTTTTTCAATTTACTTTTTATTATATTTCTTAAAACTTGTTCCGGGTCATAGTAAGACATATATAGGCAGACAAAGGGAGCATGATATTTGGATATTATGAAGATTATAATTATTTGATTATGTTATTTGCTTAATATAATGTATTTTTTTATTTTAATTATAAAATTATTTTTTTGAATTTTTGATTTTTGGATATATTTGTCGGTTTTGATTTTTTAAGATAATTTGGTTCGATTTAATTTTTACAAAATTTCCATTTGAGAAAAAATTATGGAGCGTACATGAAGGAATACGGCATAATCTACAATACCAAACTAATTACATTTCTAACGACCATAGTATTATCTTCCAGCCTTAATTTATTATACATAACTGAGTTTACCGAGTATATGCATGTAACCAATAATAAAAATAAAATAAGCTCTACTCGTTCGCCAGAATCATATATTCACATGAAACAACTTAGAAAAAAAAACACACAACCAAAAAAACCAAATAACTTATTCTGAAACAAGAAACGTTACTTTCCTAAATTCAATATATTAAAATAAAATATTACATACATACAACTTTTCATTTCGCAACTTGTTATTTTTATGAGAAAATTGCCCGCACACCGCGTGAGTTTATTTCTTTGTTTTTGTTCATTCGCCTCTTCATGCCTGAGGTCAAATACCGGATATTTGAAAATATTAAAATTAGACATAAGTCCATGCAACTATTACTAACGTGATATATATTATATACAATAATATTAAAGCGTAGCCGTCGCGTATGTTTCCTAAAGAATAAATCAAACTAGACTCCAGCTTATAAATACTGATCAAAATTTCATTTCGATTTCAATAAACACAAGACAAAGTGATATATACACATCAACAATTGCAACAACACAATAACAGGAAAAAATGTTGTCAACGATAAAGCTTTTGTTTCTCTGTTTCTTAGGTATTGTTCTGCTGGGAGGAGTAACTCCGAGCCACGCTGCAGTTCGTCGTTATAGGTTTGAAGTAAGTACTAGTATAACATATTTTGATTGGTATTGGCTCATTATATTTTCTCTTGCTAATGACAAAACTCTTAACTTGTTGCAGCTGAGAAATTCTACGCACTCTAGGCTATGTACCAACAAGACAATGCTGACGATAAACGGGCAGTTCCCAGGGCCAATCATATATGCTAGAAGAGGAGATTTGGTCATAGTCGATGTTATCAATAGCGCCGACCATAATATAACCATCCACTGGTAAAAATATTAATTCACTAACAATTATTACTGAAATTATGAAGTTATGTGTTGATTGAATTTGAACTACTAGGCATGGAGTGAAAATGCCAAGATATCCATGGTCAGACGGGCCGGAGTTTGTGACACAGTGCCCTATTAGTCCTGGAACAAGGTTTAGCCAAAGGATTGTCCTCTCGGATGAGGAAGGAACTCTTTGGTGGCACGCTCACAGCGAATGGTCTCGCAATTCTGTCTATGGCGCCCTGGTTATTCTTCCGCCGAGGGCAGAATCTTATCCTTTCCCCAAGCCTCACCATGAAGTTCCCATCTTGCTAGGAGACTGGTTTAATGGCGACGTGCAGGAAATCATGGAAGACTTCCTTGCCCGGGGAAACGATCCAGAAGTTTCTAATTCTTTTCTCATCAATGGCCAACCCGGGGACCTGCATCCATGCTCATCTCAAGGTGGATTAATTTCCTGCTCTCAAAATCTAAACATGTATGCTTATTAATTATCTGACAAAAAATGATCTAAAATGTGTGTTCTTATCATATTTTTTTCATCTATGTATGTTCCCTACCAAACGGCCCATAATTGAATAATAAACTTGTTGGGTGCAGATACATTCAGGATGAAGGTGGAATCCGGAAAGACTTACCTTCTCAGAGTGGTGAACGCGGTGATGAACAACATCATGTTCTTCAAAATCGCCAACCACAACATCACCGTTGTGGGCACTGACGCCGCCTACACCAAGCCTCTGAGAAGCGACTACATCGCCATATCCCCCGGCCAGACCATGGATCTCCTGCTTGTGGCCGACCAGCCGCCAAGCCATTACTACATGGCATCCAGAGCATACGCCAGCGGTGGAGACTACGACAACACCACCACCACTGGCATCGTGGAGTATGTCGGAAACTACACGCCACCAGCCTCACCGGCGCTCCCCTCCTTCCCGCCATTCAACAGCACGGCAGCATCGCACAACTTCACGACCCAACTGAGAAGTCTGGCGAACAGAAAGTACCCTGTGGACGTCCCCAAGAACGTGACAGACACCCTCTTCTTCACTCTGTCGATCAATCTGCGGCAGTGTCCAAACGACTCGTGCGAGGGGCCATTCTCGGAGAGGCTGATGGCGAGTGTGAACAACGTCACGCTGCAGCTGCCGAGAACAGACTTTCTCCAGGCTTACTACAGGCGGATCAATGGTGTTTACACCACTGATTTCCCGGACAACCCGGTTTTCGCTTACAACTATACACAGGACACCATACCCCGAGATCTTGCAAGGCCGCAGAATGGAACTTCGGTTAACATTCTCGACTTCAATGCCACGGTGGAGCTCGTCTTCCAAGGAACGAACCTCGTCGGAGGTATTGATCATCCCATGCATTTGCACGGATACAGCTTCTACGTTGTCGGATCTGGATTTGGGAACTTCAACAGAACCAGGGACCAACCCAACTATAACCTTGTCGATCCACCGTTGATGGAAACTATCGCCGTGCCCAGAAACGGATGGACTGCTATTCGATTTAAGGCAAACAATCCAGGTTCGTCCTGTCATTTTAATGAGAACTGAGAACCAGATCAGTTTGCTA
Organism: Salvia hispanica; assembly: GCF_023119035.1. Taxonomy (NCBI): domain Eukaryota; kingdom Viridiplantae; phylum Streptophyta; class Magnoliopsida; order Lamiales; family Lamiaceae; genus Salvia; species Salvia hispanica. The sequence continues at coordinate 8,382,368 of NC_062965.1, forward strand.
ATATTTTAATATCAGTTAGCATCAACTCTAAAAAAATAGTAAGGTTTTTTGGTATTGAAAGTCAACAATTATTATTATTTTATAATGTGAACTGATATTAATAGACTGGTGAACTGACATGGTTCTTAGTTCCCATTTGATCACAATGTGCCAATAACAATGAAATGTTAAATATTGTTGCAGGAGTGTGGTTCATGCACTGCCATTTCGAGCGTCATGTGAGCTGGGGAATGGGGATGGTGTTCATCGTTAGGGACGGGGCAGGCCCCGACGAGAAGATGCTGCCACCACCGCCGGATATGCCGCTATGTTAATCCTAATCATCCTCTTGTATTTTTGGGACGACCTGGAAACACATTAGTCGTAAGTAATCAAGTTGACGCATTGGCCTCTTCTTCAACAACTCTTTATTATAGTATTTATTTCTTATGTAATTCGTTTCATGTTTTGAGTTTATGTCGAGATGAATTTTGATTTATGTAAAGAAATAAAAAAAAGTCTTGTTTTATTGTCCATTATATTATTATGACTTTTTTGGTTACTTCTTCTTCTTACTTTATGGTTGGATTAACTTGGCTTTCTTCTTGTCATAGTTGTTAACAGTGTAATTAATAAATAAAGGAAAAGTAGCATCCAATTTGTGGAGTAGTTCAAGTTTATATCTAGCTAATGAAGATATTATTGTTTATATGAGTAATGCTTGCTCTCATTGATATTTCAATTTGCTCACCAGAGTGCCATACACCGATTTAGCAATTGATAAAATTTAACACCAGACTCCTACGTTCCCTATACATAAACTTTTTAATTCAATTTTTTAATTATTTTATTTTAAGAGCGAATTCACATTCGACATCACCTTTTTATATAAGTTAACTTAGTAATTTAAATTGAAAATCATTTTCACCTTCGGGAATTTCCACGACTCCAAGTTGTTTTTCTATTATGGCAACTGCATTACAGAATGATTCTAATTGCATTTACAACTATGTCATTTTTTCCATTAGGAAAACAATATACTATTTCCTCTTTGTCTTGTAGCTTTGCGAATGACAACCTCCGATTATAGTTGTGCATTACTGTTGCTCAATGACTTCAACAACTGTATGGAGCACAATAGAAAAAAGAAGGAAGAAAATTGAAGATAATTTTGTCAATCTATTTAATTTGAACTTTCTTTTTGTTTATTATTAGTTCTCCTATATATTGTTAGATTCCCCTTTCGTTCATTCAACCTCATCCATTGTAATGAATGGAATTTATGGAAGTTAAATGTAAACATTTATAATCACTACAAAATAAAGTTGGATTATCAACAAAATTACTGACAAATTACCGACAAAATCAGTGTTACCGACGTCTAAATTACCCATGAAAATTTTTCGCCGGTAACATTGTTTGCAGATGAAAAAACAGAAATTACTAACAAATTCTGTTGTTACGGACGTCTAAATTACCGATGAAAATTTTTTGCGGTTAACATTGTTTGCAGATGAAAAAACAGAAATTACTAACAAATTCTGTTTGTAAAATTGTTGTTAATTTTAGCGATTGTGATATGACAAAAAATAAGTTTAAATTAAATAAAATGGTTAGATAATATTTAATTCACGTGAGAAATAAAACATTTTAAAAAATGTGAATTCAACTTCAAAGGATATAAGGATTCCAAGATGATAAATGAGTTAGAAATGAAAGGGCACTAATAAGTCATACTTAATTTGATTTGTGTTATTTCATACTTAATTTGATTTGTGTTATTTCAAGCTTAGTCCATCTTTTCCATAATTCGGGGCAATGACAACGTCTAGTCCTTATGCAATTCATGCGCGAGTTCTTCATTGTTGAGAGCTTTTATTTATAGAGTGGCTTCAACTTCAACCCCTAGGGCAATTGATCTGCGAGTCCTTACTTTATTTCATCATCTACTTTACTTTCTTTTTATATCTCCTACCTTTTTCTCTTTCCTTTTTTATATCACTTTCATTTAATCTATTCAACGCAATTTCTTAATCTTCGTGTCCAAAAGTTTTGTACCAACTTAGTTGGGACGGAGGGAATATTTTTTTCCAAAATGAGTCCAGAAAACAAGTGTGACAAATTTTCAGGGACGAAAGGAATAGAAAAAAGTCAAATTCGAAAGTCTTGAGCATTCAATCCGGCCAGCGGTCCATTGGGCCTCATCCGGCGGCCGTCGAAGTGAAGGGGTTGGCAGCGGAAGCGCATACAAATAAATCACATAATAATTTCAATCTATTCAACGGATTATTTAGACAAAATCAATTCGCGTAATTATCACATGTATCATGTTCACGAATTAAAACATGTTTTAAGATTAATTAAAACCTAAAACATGGTTTTCTATGGAGTAGGAATTATACCTTCTTGATTCTCTAAAGAATCGTCGATGGCTCGCTACATCTCCACGTGAAGGCGTCGAGTACTAGACCACGAATCTTCTGACTGATTCCCGAACTGTATTCCTGTAATATCCCAAAAAGAGGCCTAGAAGTAGAACAACTTCCGAAATTAGAATTGTGGAAATATGCCGTTTAGTGATTATTGTAAATATTTAAATTGATAATATCATATAAGAATGCTTAAAAAGAAATAATACTCCATATGTTTGTTTGAATAGGAGGTTTAAATAAATCGTGAGACTTTTTTCATGATTCTATATGATAAATGGATATCTTTGATTAAATATTATCCTCTTTAATATTATGTATTGTAGTAATCGTGTAGAACATGCATGAGCTTCGTATTAAATGGTGCCAAGTGTAATGTTGATCGCCATACATATATGAATATATATCAATAAGCCATGGGTTAATAAAAATAAAGAGGGAAGAAAAGAAAGGTGAAGTTTTTGGTTGGATATATATTGGGGGCAGAGAGAGAGAAACACAGAGAAAGAAACCGTGAGGTTCAAGCTCTAACTACGTTGCCGATTGCCGATGTATCGGTCGTCCGATTGCACAAACCTTAATAAATTGAGCAAGCACTTTCTATCCGTACTACTTTTATAGCAAAAAGGTTAGTGAAACTTTGAGATGAGGTTTGGATAATTATGTTTAGATCTTGATGGAGTATAAGGGTGTTTGGAATGTTAATTTAATTTATGAATACATGGTTGATGAGTAGGTTTAAGCATGTTTTGGTCACTCATTTACAAGCTATTGAATTCTAGCATAAGAATTACAAGACTAATAAAAGTATTTCTTAAGGTTTATGGTTTTTATGATTAAATCTTCAGGCTGGATTAGATGTAGGGTTATTGTGATGATTAAATATAAACGGAAATAGAATTTGATATTAAGGTTTGAATTGGATTAATTCTCCTGTTTTTCAGTGATTTGTTCCGAATTGTTAGGTATATGTAGAACGAAGCAAAATTCTGGTTTAACAATTTTTAAAACAACTTTGATGAATCTAGTAGATCGTTGAATTTTATGGAGAACTTTGGAGTTCATGTACTATATCAATAAATAGTTGTAGCAATAAAACTATAAACTGTCATATTTTTCGCAATGTGTGCTGTTCTCGTACATCTTATCTAAATTATTCAGAGTACTAAAGATAGGAGGAAACTTGATTAAACAATTTTAGAATTAATTATAAGGTGTCTTGGTGTTCCCTGAATTTTCTAAAGAATTGATGAGAACATTTACTATTTATAACAATTAAAGAATTGATGAGAACATTTACTATTTATAACAATTATGCAGACACCGTTGACGGAAATTGTCCAATTTTGGTAGTCCATGAGAAAATGATTATTATCTCCCGAGCCATTTCAAATGTTTAAATCAATCTTGTGGGATTATAAAATGTCTAAAGCTTTTCTATTGAATATGA
>NC_062965.1:8386325-8498478 GCF_023119035.1 Salvia hispanica
GGATTAGATGTAGGGTTATTGTGATGATTAAATATAAACGGAAATAGAATTTGATATTAAGGTTTGAATTGGATTAATTCTCCTGTTTTTCAGTGATTTGTTCCGAATTGTTAGGTATATGTAGAACGAAGCAAAATTCTGGTTTAACAATTTTTAAAACAACTTTGATGAATCTAGTAGATCGTTGAATTTTATGGAGAACTTTGGAGTTCATGTACTATATCAATAAATAGTTGTAGCAATAAAACTATAAACTGTCATATTTTTCGCAATGTGTGCTGTTCTCGTACATCTTATCTAAATTATTCAGAGTACTAAAGATAGGAGGAAACTTGATTAAACAATTTTAGAATTAATTATAAGGTGTCTTGGTGTTCCCTGAATTTTCTAAAGAATTGATGAGAACATTTACTATTTATAACAATTATGCAGACACCGTTGACGGAAATTGTCCAATTTTGGTAGTCCATGAGAAAATGATTATTATCTCCCGAGCCATTTCAAATGTTTAAATCAATCTTGTGGGATTATAAAATGTCTAAAGCTTTTCTATTGAATATGAAATGTGTACGACGAATCAATCCAGTACAGTTGTTATATTCGGAAGTAAAAGAAAGACAAGGTGGTTACATTTAGGATTCGAGTTCCAATTAAACTAAAATAGAAGTTCTATGGCTGTTATAAAAATATACTCCCGTTCATAAAAAATAGATCATTTTTGCCATTTTGGGACGTCCACAAAAAATAGATCACTTTTATGAAATGAAAAGTTTATCTCTCATACTTTTCCCACTTTTTCTTTCCTCTCTCATACTTTACTCACTTTTTCTCCCTATCTCTTTTACTTTACCTACTTTTTCTCCTCCCTCTCTTACTTTACCAATTTTACATTAAAATTCGTGCCATATACAAAGTGATCAATTTTTTTTGGACGGAGGGAGTATAATTTTACGTTTTTATATTTAGAAAATAATTAGATGTTCGAATGAATTGTAAAGTTTTATGGAAAATGTCGTGATTAATATATATCTTTATGTTATTAGAATTGTCGCATCTTAAATTTGATTGATCACTAGTCTTGTAGTGGGCGTTACAATTCTGATATCGGTGTGAACTGATCTCACCGAGATACTAGGACTTAAATAAAGATGATAGAAAATCCCTCGCGGAGTAGGAGAGAAAAATCGTCCTCTCTGATAAAAGGAGAGGGACGAAAATTTGATAAGAAAATAAGTGTATTTTCTGTCTCATTTATTCTCCTATTTATATTAAGTTCATATTGGGCTCAGTCAGGGATCTATGGAAGGTTTGGATATGGCCTCACCCAATTAGCTTTTTACTAATTAAATTGAACCCACAATTTATTACAAGTTTATATTGGAATATTATTAGGAGTCACTACAAAAATAATATTGTTATGTCCATACAAATCCAAAATTACAAGTAATCTGAGTTTCCATTTTGTCGTTCATTTTCCGCGCTTAAGATATGTCCATTAATTAATTAATGTCTGCTATGGACTTAATTAATTGCTATGGACTTAATTAATTAACATCTTATTAATTCCAAGAGTGGACTTAGCATGAAACGCTTATTTATTATTAATAGAGTAATTAAACTCCAACTAACTAGGTTCCGAATAATAAAACCTTGTTTCTAGCTCCTCTTGAGGACGTTAGCAAACGTGACTCACCTTGCGCACGTTTTCTGTATAATGACAATCCTAGCACCGCTAGATATTAATCACCACTACCCAATATAGCAAGATTATTAAGTTGCGAAAAATCGCACCATTTGATAAGTCAAAGTAGTGCATAATTAATACCGTATGCTCAATGCAAACATATATTGATTAAGAAATAAATATTCATTAAGATCTCGTCTTTCAATAGATAGCATAAAGTAGGGGTGGCAAAATGGGTAGCGGGTAATGGGAAATTCCCATCTCGACCCATTACCCGCTACCCGATGATAACGGGAAACGGGGCAGGATCGGGTAGTGTGTTTAAGAGTATTGCGGGTAGCGGGTATACCCATTACCCGCGCGGGTATACCCGTTAGTCCCGATAATACCCGTTATTATTAGTATTAGCCATATTCCATCTTTTAACATTCCCTCCGTTCCATATTAATAGAGGTGTTTCAAATAGTTAAAGTATAGGAAAAAAGTAAATAGTTAAATAATAAGTCATATACGCACTCATTTTGAAAAATTAAAAATAAATAGTTAGAATGGAGAAAAAATAAAATAAGAGATATAGAGAAGAGTATTTATATTATTATATTTCCAAAATGAGTGAAGAAAATGAAATGCCTCAATTAAGGCCAAACAATGAGAGTACTTTATATAATCTAAGAGTTCTTTTAAAACATTTTTATATTTCAACGAACATACAATTGAAAACTCATCGGAACTAGCTATAGAGTGTCCCCTCACTTTTATTCTCAATCTATTCAATGTTTACCATCGATATTAATAAAGTAAATTAAGGAACATTGACGGTTATTATGATTTTCAAATTTTTTATTAGGATTTCGTGTCGGGTACGGGTACCCGCAATGTCGGGTACGAGATACCCGACATGGGTATCGGGTAATCCCGGTATGTCACGGGGCGGGTAATGGGACAACAAATTTGGCTAAAATCGGGGGTACCCGACTTGTCGGGTGCGAGTACCCACGGGTAACCCGTTTCACCACCCCTAGCATAAAGACACGTCTCGATGTTAGATCCGTTCAGTGTTGTTCATCTTATTTCAGTAAGGCTTAAAAATATGCGGACTAACATTGCAACTTTTCACAATAGGTAGTCTAGGCCTATCTGGATTGTGAAATTATTCTTTTTCTTTGTTCGGAACTGACCGTGTTACATTAAAGTGGACACCGCCCACAACCGGTCTACTAAAACAAAGACTTAGACTTTGTTAAGTTTCTTATACATTTAAATATGTAATAAACAACCATTAAATGTAAAACATAACAACATTATAACAAAAATAATCTGTTTTATTCATTGGAAAATAAAATAAGAGTTTTTACAGTATTCATTCACTCGAAAGGTGATTTTTAGTACACAAACTCTAACACGAAGACTACCGTGAACACATATGTTGCGACTGGAATTAGGGTGAGCTTGCAATAAGATCGCAAAATGTGGTTGCTCCAGTGACCATAACATGTGACTTTATTGCACATTCTTTCGAGAAAGTTGCGTCTCAATGCTCTAAATAAATTTGCGACCTAACCAACAAATTAATATTCTACGGCCAACATATGAATGTACTATGATGAAAAATGAATTGTTTGGACTTCAAATTTGACATAATTATTTTATTTTGACGATTGATATTGAAAGTCCATGTTATTAAAGATTAGGACCAAAGCAATTGGAATTACATTTGGCACACGTGGGTTTAGCCTCGTTAGCATCTTGGTCAAAATCAGTAGTCAAATTGGCCATCTTTTTCATGTTCATGATCGACCACTAGAATTAAAATGGTTCATAACGGAAATTGTGCCTGAATGAATAACTGACTCAACTTATTTTAAACAAAAATACCCACAAGTGTATCATATGTCACGGACACATTTTGTATCAACTTAAGTACCATAAACAAATTTTAACTAGTCCCTCCGTCCCCAAAGAATATGCACTTTGGGTTCGGCACGGGTTTTAATGTAAAATTAGTAAAGTAAGAGAGAGGTAGAGAGAAAAAGTAATTAAAGTATTGTTAATGGAGAATGGGTCTCACCTTCATAGAGAGAAAAGACTTTCCAAAATTAAAAAGTGCATATTCTTGGGGGACTGACTAAAAAGGAAAGAGAGCATATTCTTGTGGGATGGAGGGAGTACTATCTTGACAAACAAAATATTTTATCCATCCCACTCAAGATGTTCGCCTTTCCTTCCGGTTTTGTTCCACTCATAATGTCCACTTTCTATGTTTGGAAATAAATCCCCGTCTCTTCTCACCTCATTAAAATATTCAACTACATTTTTTTCTCTACTTACTCCACCCAACAACTCCTCTTAAAATCCTGTGAGGCTTACTTACCATTTATGGTAAAAGTGAAATGTGACTCTTATTGTGGGACGAACCGAAATGGGAAAAATGTGACTCTTCTTGTAGGACAGATAGAGTAACATTTACATATTGCATAACCAATTCCCATAAAGACAAAGATAATTGTGTACTACTCCCTCCGTCATGCTTAAGATGACACGTTTTCCTTTTTAGTTTGTCCCAACTAAGATGACACATTTCCTTTTATAGAAACTTTATCTCTCCAATTAATACACTCAATCACTTTTTTCACTCCTATTAAAATATCTATATTTCTTTATCTCTCTGCTTTAATACTTACACCCATATTTTCTCTTTCAAATTAAACACTTTAACTAATAACTCCTAAAATCCCGTGCCGGCTAAGAAATATATCATCTTAGCCAGGACGGAGGGAGTATAAAATAAACGTGACCCATATTTATAGTTTTATACAATAGGAGTAAGATATATGGAATATTAAAGATATTAGTCTTTTTAAATATTCTCTATATTTATATTAATATAATATTAATTTGAATTTTTATTAGTTATTAACATATGTAAAGAGTCGGGTATTTGGACCCGAAATATATCGGGTCAGGTATTAGATTGGAATTTTACATGATTTCTTTGGCAAGGGTATCTAGTTTTTTCGGGCAGGGTACCATGGTCCATGGATACATGTATTTCCACGCGTAACTGACGTTTGAATCTTGAAAATTATCTTACAATTATTAACAGTAAATTAGCCTCCCCTCCCCTGTGCGCGTCTTAGCTTTGCCGCTACTCTTGATACCAATAGTTGGAAAATAATTTCAGATACTTACAAATATAAATGAGATAAACATAAGAATAGTTTATCTAATTTAATATGATATGTATTTATGAGTAGACCGATACCACACTAGATATTTTTACTATAACATTTTCAAAAGCAATTTACAATGAAATAGTAACTCTACATGTATGCAAAATAGTGTCTTATAATTCTAGTCAAACAAGCACATACTTATCTCTAAAGAAATACCCTAGAAAACAAATTATAGATATGGCAAGAAACTTATTGGATCATATTTATTTTCTCTCAGGTTCCACATTTAATATCCAAATGCATCCAATATGGGCATCTATGTTGGGCATAAAAATTGCCTTAAAATCTTCTACAATACATTTTCTCGTGGCTAGCCAGTATTTTAAACTACAGCCCCAAAATCCGTCCTAACCTATTTCACTATTTTTTACTTTTTTTTCAAAAAGTTATTGAGGAACAATTAAATTAAAATAGAAAAATACAATAAATTGAATACAATACTAAACCATACTTAATATTAAAAAACCGTACAAAGAAAAAAAAAATTTACGTGGGAACAAAATAAAACAGCTAGAAGAATAAAGAAAAAGACACATCAATTGTATCCAATTTTGTGTGAAGCCTATCCATCATGTTTAGCTACATAGTTATCATACCCTCTTCTCGGGTCTCCTCTAACAAACTCATAGTGTAGATCAACGACATCGTATACGATGCATTAATGATCCCCTAAATGTGGACTTCGGCCTGTGCTAATGTGAGTGGCTCGGTCGCCTTAGCCTTGCCCTTTCTATTCTCCGTTTTTTGGCCCATGGAACGAGTCTTTGTTAGCACTACTGTGCCTAAGCTCTCCTCCATATGAGATTTCATGTTGATGGCATCGCCCTGATACTGTTGCTGCTGGCACTAACCTTGGTCCTCTTCAGGCCACTAGCCTCTTAACCCGATGATAATTTCAGTAAATCCTTTACGAGGAGGAAGACGTCGTAGTACTTAAACTCAGCACTCAAATTGTTATTAGAGTACGTCTTTATTGCCTTGTTGTAGATGTCTTCCAAATTTTGGCTGCTGCCTCACATCATTTCAGTGTTGTTGTAGATGGCGGCAAATTTGGAGACATCTTGTTGGACCTGGCTCCAATGCTTTTGAAGGTGGTTAGGGGAGTGCGGTTTTGCCCACGTGGGCTTACATCTAGTGGTACTTCTCCTAGATCTATCCCCAAAATTGGTTGAATCTTTGGTGAACATTGGGGGACCGCCGGAGAATATTGGAGATCCGTTGATATATGTTAAGGGATCATTCAAATTCATTTTTTGTAAATGGAGAGATAAATGAAATGGGAAGAGATTGGAGTGAAGCGGGGTATTCATAATGTAAAAATCATGTTAAAGACGACAATAGCTGGAGGCGGACACAGGATTTCGACTCTGAGGGGTCCAAATTACTATTAACAGTTGCATAGTGTTTTTTTTATATTTACCTCACTGCAAGTAGTTGTGGCATCATCGGTAAGAAAGTTGTGAGATATATAGATTATAGTGAATGACAAATAATAAAAGAGTGATGACAATATCTTGAAATGCATATGATATTGTCATTAAGAGTCATATCGACAATGTTATGAATATATGTAATATCAACTAAGTACTACGTAATAATAACCAAAACAAATAAAAAACAGTGTAAAATGGTATGCATGAATTAGACCCTTCATAGGGCTCGAACTCAGATCCCTCTGACAAAAAGGCTAGAGTGTCAGCCAGTTGATATATCTAATGTACATCTAATTCTTGCGAACTCAATGTATATATTGTCAAAGTTATAAAAGTTGGGGGTTACATGGGACACCCATGTCCCCATGTAGGTCCGCCAGTGCTAGCGCCGGCAATTTTTCTTCACCCGGCTAGCGGAAAAGCCGGCGCTTTTGCTCATGCCCTAAATAAATATATCTATAGTAAATCTTTATCGAAGAGATGAAATTGATTTTCCATTCGTACCTGCTTTACAGCTTATAATATTTTTTTTTATCTCTTTCCATTTCTGTCCAACGTATACGTACTATCTAGACATTTTTGCTCGTTGCTATCAATCTAAGTTGGATTTTGTGGAAATATGAACGATAATCAATGCAACTCTGTTCATTGAAACAGTTCTGATAATTGGAAGAATGTCGAGAGAAAAAAATATATACTACTACCTCCGTTCCCCAAATATTGACACACTTGACTCGACACGGGTTTTAAGAAATGTAATGCAAAGTGAGTTGAAAAAGTTGGTGGGATGTGAGTCATAATTTTAAAGTATTAATTTTATAATAAAATGTGAGTAGAAATAAGTTAGTGGAATATGGGTCCACTACCAAAAATGGTAAAAAGTAAAATGTGTCAAACTTTCAGGTACGGACCGAATGGTAAACTGTGTAAAACTTTCAGGGACGGACGTAGTACTACTATATTGTCAATTTTTAATATACTACTATTAAATACTATCAAACTCGTCAATTTTTAATGTATTAAATACTATCAAACTGACAAACCCTCTCTTTCGAGGGTAAGGTTAAAACTTAAAAGCTCTATTTTATATTTTAACTTAAAAAATACAAATATTGCTATTCCGATAGTCCATGGAAATAAGACAAGGCTAAAATCAGATCAATATAAGTGGACGAAAGGTCAACGACGACATTGTTCAAATTCTGAAACTAAAATCAGAATTAATTAATTGTGGGCGTAGCGAGCAACGCTGGTTGGTGATTTTTGTCATTAGTTTGGACAAAAACCGTGTGCTATTTAAGCTATGAATACTTTTTCATTTGAAATATTTTGTTAGTATGATTGCTTAACAGAAAAATAAATAGAGAACACAAATGCTACTCTTTTTAGCTGTTGCAAGTCCTCGAGCTCTCTACCTACCCTTCAACATAAGTTCACAATTTATGGTTGCAATTTCATAAAGGTCAAAATATAGTAAACAATTTTTAGTGGGGGATTAAGCCCCAATGGGTCTAATTTAGGGGTGGTTTCCAACAAGTGGCAAAACTATATGCAATATTAAAATCAGTGTACGTATACGTGGTATGGTTGGGTAAATTATCAACGTTATATAAAGTGAGCAAATGTTCTCATACCTCAAAAACACACAAGCCACGTTGCTTTCAACCACCCCAAATGGAAAGGAAAAATTTTTTAGCTAAAAACATTTTCCTCCTATACTTCTTAGGATTAATTTTTCTTGGAGGCATAACACCAGTCAATGCTGCAGTTCGTTGCTGTAAATTTGAAGTAAGTATAAATTTTCCTTTAACATTGATAATTGGTTACCAATTTTTCTTCTCTGGATAAGCTATAATCTGATTTGCAGGTGACAAGAGCTTCGCACACTAGGCTATGTACCAAAAAGAACATGCTAACAATAAATGGACAATTCCCCGGGCCAACGCTATATGCTAGAAAGGGAGACTTGATCATACTCGAGATTGTTAATCTAGCCGACCAAAATATAACCATCCACTGGTAAAAATATTGGAAGTTCGCATATATATAATCTAAATCAAATTAATGTAGCATTGGTATAAAACCCTAGATTGTAATTTCAGGCATGGGGTAAAAATGCCGAGATATCCATGGTCTGATGGCACCGACTTTGTGACACAGTGTCCAATTAGACCTGGAAAAAGCTTTAGACAACGGATTATCCTCTCCGATGAGGAAGGCACTCTGTGGTGGCACGCTCACAGCGATTGGTCTCGAAATTCAGTGTATGGTGCCATCGTGATTCTACCGCCGAGGAGGGAGACTTATCCCTTCCCTAAGCCTCATGCTCATGTTCCAATCTTACTAGGTATGTATGTCTAGGTGTGTTTGTTATGTGGGAATGCTTTATGAAAGATACCTATTTTTTATGTTTAATATTAATCATATAATGGTTGGTTGCCACTTGCCACTCATACTCAACTAGTAGCCACCTTTATAATTCTTCATTCTTTTTATTTTGTATTTTGGATTGATCTTCATTAGTTTATTTCCTAACGTTAGATCTGATTTTTCCATCTGTAATCTATTACTTCTCTTATACAGCGCATCTGCTTTTATATATTATACCATATCATTGTCTTTTCGCTTAAATTTTAGTTATTTTTCACTTTTGATACCTAACACTATATGCCTTTTTAGTTTATTATTTATTGAAAAAGACATACTTTTTCTGATAACATGATTATAGTAGTTTAACTAAACCTTAATTATGCTTGGACTGTTGCAGGAGAGTGGTGGAATGCTGACGTGGAACAAGTTTTTGGGAAATTTCTCGCCGGCGGTGGCGATCCCGAGGTCTCTGATGCTTTTCTAATCAATGGCCAGCCCGGAGATTTGTATCCATGCTCAATGCAAGGTGGATTTTATTTAGTATCACAAAAACAGACAACGTTGTTGTATGTGAGTTGACATAGTGATAAAAATGATACTCCCTGCGTCCGTCAAAACCTAACACGTTTGTCATTTTAGGGTGTCTGTCATTTAAATATACATTTACCTTTTTCCAACTTTTAGTAAATAGGCCTCATACTCCATTAACTCATTTCATTCACATTCTACTATAAGATTAATATATAAAAATAGGATTCACATTCCACTAACTTTTTTATTATTTTCATCATAAAGTCAAACAATTCGCACCGATTCAAAATGTATCTTTAATGGGCGGATGAAGAGAGTAATACCTAAGGCCAAAGATCTTGAGTTTAAGCCGTAATTGTTTATAATGCAGATACATACAAGCTCCGTGTGGAATTCGGCAAGCGTTACTTGATCAAATTAGTAAACGCAGTGATGGACAACATCATGTTCTTCAAAATCGGCGGCCACAACTTCACCGTTGTGGGCACAGACGGTGCCTACACGAAGCCGATCAAAACCGATTACGTGGCAATATCCCCGGGCCAGACCCTCGACCTTCTACTCGAGGCTGACCAGCCACCCAGCCACTATTACATGGCCGCTAGAATCTACGCTAGCGGCGGAGAATTCGTGACCATCCCCACCACCGCCACCATCGAGTACGTCGGAAACTACACCGCGCCGCCATCACCCCTCCTCCCATCCTTCCCCGAATTCGACAACTCAGCAGCATCAATCGATTTCACCAACCAACTCAAAAGTCTCGCAACCAATAACTACCCTGTCGACGTTCCTCAGAACGTTGACAAAACCCTCTTCTACACACTTTCGGTGAATCAGCTGCCATGTCGGGAAAGCTCGTGCCTCGGAACGACGAGGCTGCTAGCGAGCGTGAACAACGTGTCGTTGGTGCTGCCAACAACGGACATTCTTCAAGCTTATTACAGAGGAATCAGTGGCGTTTATGATTCTGATTTCCCAGACTTTCCGCCTTCGTTTTTCAACTACACAGAAGGCGTAAAGGTGAAGGAGCAGTCCGGGTCAAGATTCGGGACTGCGGTTCGTGTAATGGAATATAACACGACGGTTGAAGTGGTGTTTCAAGGAACCAACCTTGGCGGAGGCGTTGAGCATCCGATGCATTTACACGGATACAGCTTCTACGTTGTCGGGTCAGGGTTAGGAAACTACGACAGAGTCACGGATCCAGCTAGCTATAATCTTTTCGACCCGCCATTGATGGAAAACATTGCGGTGCCGAGAAATGGATGGACTGCTATAAGATTTAAGGCCAACAATCCTGGTAATTAATTAATTAAAATTAATTAATTAAGATTTGGTCTAGTTAAATTTGTGCATGGACTAATAGATGTGCATTGCAGGAGTGTGGTACATGCATTGCCATTTCGAGCGGCATGTGAGCTGGGGAATGGGAATGGTGTTCATCGTTAAAGACGGGGCCGGCACCAACGAGAAGATGCTGCCGCCTCCCTCGGATATGCCGCGCTGCTGAGGATCTCTCCCCCTATATTTTTTTACCAATTTTTTATATTCGAGTGAAATGGAGAGAAATGAATTGATTGAATGATTTTGTACTCCGTGTTGTAGTCCAGGCATCCTTTTTGAGTCAAAGTTCGTCTTGTATAATAATTCGTCACACTTCTCCGAATTTAATTAACTACTCCCTCCGTCCACAAACAATAGATCACTTTTGCCATTTTGGGACGTCCATAAAAAATAGATCATTTTCTTAAAATGGAAAGTTTATCACTCATACTTTTCCCACTTTTTCTTCTCTCTCATACTTTACTCACTTTTTCTCCATATCTCTCTTACTTTACCTACGTTTTCTTCCCCTCTCTCTTACTTTACCAATTCTATATTAAAACCCGTGCCATACACAAAGTGATCTATTTTTTGTGGACGGAGGGAGTATTCATCAATCTAACAATGATAATATCTATTATTCACACTTTTATACGATATTTAAATGTTTAAATTTGGTATCATTCATATTCTCTTAGTAGACTAATGATTTGAGATAATTGATATAATTACAAAATTATTTGTTTTTCAAAACGAAAGCAAAAGGAAAGAAGAAAAGGGTAGTCATTAGTCAATATAGGAGTGACGGCGAATATGGTGGGTGGTAATGCGCTTGCTGGTAATGTGGTTTCCATGATTCACAGTAATCTGGGATTCGATTCGATATTATTAAAAACAAGAACGATAGTAGATTACTATATAAATCTAGGAAAATGACTTTTGGACATTACTATAATAGGGTTATTTATATTTCCTTCTGTCTCATGAATTTTTTTTTTAAAGATGATTTTAGAAAATAATACTTGTTCCATGTTAATTGTGTTATTTTTTTATTTTTAAAAATAGTGATGATTTAGACTGGTTGCAATATCAAGGATTGGTAGAATTTTTATGCTCTCTTGTGTATGCCTGATGAGTATACCTAGATCTAGTTGTATCGTTGGGTTTGTGCTTAAATCTCTCAATAAAACCTCAACCCACTTTTGCTGGTTAATATAGTGGATGTAAATGATCGATCCCACAGAGATGAATGGAGCGTTATACACTTGCGATGATATTCTGCAAGAGTTGGTTTGAGACCACGCTTTTAGGGTTGAGTTAAACTAAACGTGAATTGAAAAGGGACCTATCCTTATCCTGACCGTTGGATCACTAAGTGCATCATGGTGTGAAATGTGCAGTGTGTGTGTGTGCTGGACTAACAGTGTGCATGTGAAAAGTGAAAACTTACTAAAAATGGATAAACAAAAGTAAAAGGAATAACAGACTATGCTAATGATAGGGCTCGTTCCAACATGGTTTTATGGTGGTTGCTACACTAATCGGACATTAATGTTAGAAAAAGTGGATATTTAAGCATGCAGGAACTGAAAAGCAACAAAGTGGCTAAGTGTTGGTGTGGCTTGATCAAGTGGGGATAGAAGCGGAAAAATTGCCCAGAATTGAAGCAAACTCAAAAGGCAAGAGGAGACGGAGCGACTGAACCTGGCAGCTGTGCGAGTTGATCAAGAGAAGTTGATATCAGGAAGCAGCAAATGATGAGTCAAAAGAGAGAGAAAGGAGAATGTCTTTCTATGCAAGGGCATTAATGCCAAATCATGAGGGTCTTGCCCTATGGATTGGTGCCCTACGCCGTCCTATAAATAGAAGAAGAAATGTGGAAGAAATCATCATCTAACCATTCATCCTCACCACCTCCTGCGGAGAGTCACCCACCATCACTAACCTTACATTTTCACATACACCACAGAGTCAGCATGGAGCAGGGAGATTAGCAGCAGTTAGCATCGAAGTTCGACCACGACCACACTCTCTTCTTCCTCGTCTTGGAGGAAGAGAGCTTAGTTTAGAAAGATCTTTTGTTCGTTTACGATTTCCTAAATCTCGATGGGTTGATACATTTGTTTACTTTATTTTCCGTTCATTTTGAGATGTTTTGTTGAATCCACTGCTACCTTTAAGTTTCCTTTCAGTTAGATAGTAATTTTCAAGTTTCTTTATGTTTTCTCTTGAATCTGAAGTTTGATTGTTGTTTGAGTTGAATTGTTGGCGTTTTTGTTGATTGAAATGGAGTTTGTGATGGATGTTGGTTTTGATCTGGAGTTTTCGGAGTTGGATTTTGTTCTAATCATGTTCGGTTGTGTTTAATTGCTGTTGATTGCTTAGATCTAGTATCGTGATGCTCTGATTGTTGTTTGTTATTTTAGATTTAGTCGTTTTTAGTAGATTTACGTTGATCTGAGTTTTACGTACGTTAGTTGCATGAAATTAGGATAAATACTGTTGATCGGTTTTTATTGTGTTCAAATCGCATGGATCTAGCTCAGATTTACTTTGTTTCCTATTTTATGTTAGATGCTCTGTTCAGATTTACCGTAATTGCTTAGCTAGTTTATTTTGGTTGTTTAGAGAAGAAGAAGATCGTGGTTAGTTAGAGCAGTAGTCTTTGTCACCTCTTCATGCTTTTCAGCTTTATTGTAGTGCGTCGCTTTGAGTCAGTGATCCCGACTTACTTTATGCAGTGTACTGTCGGTATGTCGAGTTTAGTTGATCAGTTGAAGTAGAAACAGAGTCGTCAGTCTGAGTCTAGTTTAGTTTAAGTTGATCAGTTTAGAAGAGTAAACTTAACCCACTTTGAAGCGCGAAGCAGCCAATTCCCAAATGTATCAAATACAGAAAAAACACCTTCGTCCCTGTGGGATTCGACCTTACTTCCCTTTACTAGTTAATAGTATTGTGGGTTAACGTCTTGAAAGTGAGTTTTGTCATGTTTTGCGTACCCAGCGATAGTTAGATTGGCTAGGGTTGTCTTGATCCGTTGATTAGCGTCTCTTGATCAGTTTGTGCTAAATTTGCGTGAACACTACTGTACACATTAGCGAATACCGCTCTTTCAAATGGCGCCGTTGTCGGGGATGAATGGCGTGATATGTGCATGTGTTTGAAGTTTATGAACAGAGACTTGAAGTTTGGACACTATAATAACCCTGCTCACTAGAGAGACACTGAGTCTAATTGGAGGATCAGGGAAAGAGCAAACCCTGTTACCACCATATCAGGGTTTAACACAGGCGGACAATCCCATTCGAGTTCAGAAGGTGACGAGGATCGGCTCCCGTTTACCTAACCCAAGGAGGAACTTGTTGCAGAGGAAATGCCAGTCATAATGGCTGCCATAGTGGAGGACAATCCTAAAATTGGATCTCTGAATGCTTACTTGAGTGGTAAGCTGGCCGACCAGGCCATTGTGGTGACTCAAGGGCAGTCCAATACTGAGGTGACAAACAATGTGTTAGCCGTTATGCCTCATTTTTATGGGAGGAAAATCGACAACCCATATGAATTCCTGCATGAGTTCTGTAAGCTCTGCGGAATACAGAAGCGACCAAATGGGTCAACTGAGGAGGACTACCGTTTACGAGCCATACCCTTCGCACTTAAGGGGGAAGCGGATACATGGTTCATGAGGCTGCCTCCCAATTTCATCAGGGTGTGGGCCAATTTCAGATCCGCATTCCTAGATTATTTCTTTCCCTCCACAAAGACGAATACCCTGAAGAAGGAGATACAAGGAGCCCATCAGAAGAGCGATGAGACTCTGAGTAAGTATTGTATTGGAGTAGATTTAAAGGGATGTTGGATGCTTGCCCCAACAATCACATGGTGGAGGTAGAAATTTACAACAATTTCTATGAAGGGATAATACCCAAGAGCAAAGACTTGATGAATTCCTCAAGCGGTGCGGATTTTTTCAAGCTGCGGGTGAGTGAGGCCAAAAAGGTTTTGGATAGATTGATCAATGCCAAGAAAGCCTATGATACGCCATGCACAACACTCCTTAGGCGAATACCAACCAATGCAACCAATGAGCAGCAAAGTGATGATAAGATGGAGGCCAGAATTGATAAACTGGAAAGGTTCGCTTGAAGGCTATGGAGAAAAATACCCAGTCCACAGTTGTTGAGAAAGCTAAAGTGGCATCAGGGTCAGAAGAGATATACCCATACTGTAGTCCGGCTAGAGAGGCTGAATATCCGGTACAAGTGAATGAGTCGGAAGTTGGAATCAAAATGGAAGCTGGAATCCTAAGAAACAAAGGGATGCTCCTTGGATGGATCACCCAAACTTCCGGTGGTCTGATGCCAAATTTGAATCTAAATTAGAATAGATGGAAGATTACGAAAGGAAGAACATGGAAATGAAGATAATATCATTGATGGAGAAGCTTAAGGCAAACTTACACCATACTAATACTATCCATGGCTACAAAATCAAGGATCCACAAACCTTGAAGAAAACATCTATTTGATCCATACTTGAATAACAATTGATGAATCAAGCAACCTAGCAGCTGGAATTGGATAAACCCACAAAAGGGGAAGAACAATCTCTCGGTTCTCAAATTTAGCAATCAACGAACTAAAAAATGAAATAAAATGCTATTTATAATTAAGGCTTCAATCACAAGAAAATGGCCAACATATCTAGCAAAAACATGCGACACCCGGTAGGGTGGCCTTTATTGGCTGCAAATCACCCGTCCGGGTGACACTTTCTTGCCCTTGGATGCCTGCATCTTGACACGCGGTCGGATGGCTTTTATCGGCTATAAGTCACTCGTCCTGGTCACTTTCTGCAATGCGTGACTTGTGTTAAACGTTCATATTTCCCTCCACCGGACTTCGATTGAAGCGTGCAAAATACTCACGTGAAGCTCTTTCAAAGATGAAGACATCGGTGGCCGTTTTAGAGAGTTTGGATGTTATCCCGATAGACCGATAGTACTTTCAAATGATATTGGTGGACGTTATCTCGATAGCTCTTTCAAAGATGAAAACTTTGGATGTACCCCTTCCAGGATCCTATCAGTAATAAAATTGTAAAAGTGAAGAATGAATAATTCTCTAAATCGTTCTCTCTCTTACTTTGTTCTCTCTCCACTTAAACTATTAATTACTCTCACTCATTCCTAAAATTTTGTCACCATTTGACCTAACACGGGACTAAGAAATGTAATACTAGAAAATTAGCTGAAAAAGTTAGTAGAATGTGAGTCTTACTTTTATATATTAGTTTTATAATAAAATGTGACTGAGAATTAGTTAATGGAATGTGGGGTCCACTATCAGAAAAGATAAAAGTGAGAGATGACAAATTGTTTGGGACAAATGAAAATTGAAATAAGTGACAAATTTTTATGGACGGAAGAAGTATCATTTTCCGAAAACTCGTGCAAAAAAGAAGTGTCTCACTTACTGTTCTCCATCCGTCCCATATGGATAGACCATTTGGCAACGACACAAATTTTAATGAGTAATTTACAAAGTAAGAGAGGAGAAAAAAATGTAATTGAAAAGTTGTTAGTGGATGCTGGGGCCCATAAATAATAGAGTATGAGAAAATGAGAACAATAGTTGAAATTGTGTTAAGAGCATCCGCAGCGGTGCTCTTAGCTAAGAGCACCCGTTGTGACGTCGGCGCGGCACATACCATGCTCGTCACTGTGCTCTTGCCGACGGCATGGCCCTGCTGATAGCAAGAGCACCGCCGTGCCGAAGAGCACGCCTACATGGCGCCTCCTGATTGGCTCAAAAATTCGAAAATTTTCGGAAAAAAAAGAAAAAAAATATTTTCGGATTCCGAAAAAAAAATATTTTCAGAAATATAGTTGTTCTGTTACCGTTTTTTTCAATTTTTATTATTTTTAAAAAAAATTTATTCCAAAATCATCTATAAATACCCACATTCATCATTCATTCTTTACATCAAATTATCTCTCATTCATACTTCAATTTTTTTTTTTGAATTTAATTTTAATTTTTTAATTTAGGTTTTTTATTATGTAAGGTTTTATTTTATAGTAATTTGTAATAGTATTTCGGGTATTTTTAATGCATTTTGATATTTTGGAAATGTTTTTAGTGATTGAAATATTTAAATTGAATAATAGAATGTTGGGACTCTTGAGCATGCTCTTGCAGAAGAGCATGGATGTGGGTGTTGTGCTCTTACGGAAGAGCATGGATGTGGATGCTTTAATGGAAGGTTGGGTCGATAAATGATAAAATAATTAAGAAAGAGAAAATATTTTCTTAAATTGATATGAACTATTTATAAGAGACTGACTATTAATAGAGTATAGGCTATGTACTCCCAAACTAGGGAATATTTTCTCCCTTTATAGAGGTTTGAATCTTTAATGTATATTAAATAAAAAGAATATACGTCTAAAGAAGGTGTGATCAATTGTTAACTTTCTTAAGTTGCTAACTTGCTAACTCATCAACGCAGTGTATTAAAAATGTCAACACATAATTTTGTTGAACTTCAATATAATGTGTTGTTATTATGTGTTGACATTTTAATGTCACCGTGTTGACATTTTTAATACACAGCATTGATGAGTTAGCAACGTTAACAATTTAAATAGTTAGCAATATAACGCACCCTCATCTAAGAATAATACATATTGTGAACGTAAGCTTCCCCCAATTTTCCTCTATGAATGTTCTGCCATAGTTTGTGTGATTTACTTCCCTTTTCTAATACTCTCTCCCTCAAGTTAATGAATGAAATTTCTGATACTTAACTTGTCAAGAACTTATGAAAATTTGACCCTATTGCTTTCGTTTGAAAATCTGCGAGTTAATTGGATCGAACAATGAGATTTCTACAATTCCAACTTCAATCATTTTTTTTTATAGATGTCTATTTGCATTCACATGTTTTGTTCAATCATGTTGAATTAAATTTTCTAATATACTCATTGCGGCCTTGTTATTAGAGTGTGACAAGAATTTCAATTTCTCACATTAGCCTTCTAAACCATAATATCTCAATAAATCTATTTTTGACGTATCTGAACTCAGCTTCAGTATTCAACGGTGCTACAACCATTTGTCTCCTTGCTTTGGAGAGACCATGATGGAAATCCAATGCATCATCAACTAGATTTATTTACATGTCTCCGTCGGCAGCATATTGGAATCATGATAATTGAAAGATTGGGATCCGATTTTCAACATTTATTTAATGTGATTTTGTATTTAATTTTGCGTACCTCTCTACGTAATGCATGTGTTATGCATTTTTTTTACTATTCTTTGATTTTGAGATCACATTCGGAAACAGTAGATGTAAAGTTTGTATGCAATTTCAAATATAAATATACAGAAAAACTATTAGTTGATCAAGAAATTTACAGGTCTCAAAATCATTCAACTTTATAACTTTTTTAGTTGAAGGTTAATTTTTTTTTATAAACTAAAACGTAAATCTTCTATCTTTAGGTAGAATATTAAAAATATTAAATTAAAACAACTTTTTTATTTATTTATTATCATTTGGGGATAATTATGTAAAATATCAATTACATTAATATAATTCGTGAATGACTTTTAGCAGTATTGCAAATTCAATAAAAAGTACCCCAATAGTGATTTTAGGAGTATTATGTTACTATTTCAGTGCTCACTGAGAGATTAATGTACATAGCATATGAATTGTTCAAGTTCATGATATTATGAATTGAATTTTTAAATTTGAATATATGATAGTAAAATTTAGTAACACAATGTATTACAAGAATTGTTCAAACGTACTCTATAATAAAGTCCATGCATCCAATTATTATGTTTTCTCATCTTTCATTTTTCTTTTTTCCTTTCCCATCTATAATAAAATGCAGGCATCCAATTATTAAGTTTTATTATTTCTCCTTTCTCTTTTTTCCTTTCCCATTTATCATTGCTCCAACTGGTGTAAGCTGGTAGGTGTTTGATTTGGGTAGGTGGGAACTGGATGCTTATGAAGATGGTGGACATGTAGGTGGATGATCAAATGCTTCAAATATTTTATTTCATTCCTCAACCAAAAACATTTAATGTTTAGTGGTACAAGTTCTAAAAAAAAGTACTACTACTATACTAGTAAGTTTGATTGGTATTTATGTAAATATATTCATAAACAGATTCGTATGAGTAGTGATCCTAATTGGAATATGCATATTTTTTTATGGATAGACGAAAGTGTAAAGATATGAAGTAGTATGTATTTTTGTCTTACAGATAGAAATCATAAAATATCAATAATTTAGTTTTATTTCAGTTCAGAAAACACGTAAGTTTAAATTTTTTGATATTGCCACATTAAAACGATGATAAACAATAATTAAAACATGTTATCAGTTCCAATACCGTTTATAATTAATTTTCCAAATTCAAATACTCCCACTGTCTCAAGGTAGTTGAGACATTTCTTTTAAGCACGAGATTTAAGAAATTGGTTTATTAAAAGTTTAAGTAGAGAAAAAAAAGTAAGAGGGGAAATAAAGTAAGAGAGATGAAGATTTGGGTGTGGAAATAAGATTTTGTGTTGCAATAATAATATACGCCTTTCTATACTTCCCCCGTCCCACAAGTCACATATTTGACGTGGGCACGTGTTTTAAGAATTGTAAAGAATAGGGGGTTGAAAAATTAGTGGAATATGAACTCCAATTTTTTATATTGATTTTATTATAGAATGTGAATGAAGTGGGTGTGTGAGACCTATTTACTATTTATGGTAAAAGTGAAATGTGACTTTTATTGTGAGACAAATTGAAATGACAAAATGTAACTCTTATTGTGGGACGGAGGGTATATATTACGTATAAGAATTCGTGTTGATAGAATTTCTGCCTCTATGCATACGTACACACACAAAAAGAAACACTTAGTTATACACGTTGATAGAATTTTCTGCCTCTATGCATACGTTAACACACAAATAACATGCGTAATATAGTCATGTTATCCGTAGCACTGTATCACCCATTATTAACACTACGATAAATTTGGACGCAACAAATTAAATAAAAGTAATAAGTCCCTACTTTGAGTTTGACCCATTGCTGTTTATAGTTTTATAGTTTTTTACGTTTAATATGGAAACGGAGGTCCCCATTCAATTACTTTAACTGAATGCTTATGCAAAAACGCAATTCCGCACTGTCTTTCCAAAAATATTGAGTAGAAGTGGAAATACGTAAACTCAACTAGCACTATAAATACTGAACTATTTTTCTAAATTTTCATTAGAAAAAAAATATGAAGTGTTAATAGTACTAAACAAATTTTTTTAAATCTTAACAAAACTACCCAAAAGAAGAACAAAAATGTTTACGGCTATGAAGAATTTCGTCCATTGCTTGTTCACCATTGTTATGCTCGGAGGCGTAATGGAAGTCCATGCCTCAGTTCGTTTCTTTAAGTTTGAAGTAAGCACAAAGTTGGACTATTTTCTCCACATAATTATAATTTGCGGGTTTTTTTTTTATTTAGAAAAACTTAATTTTCTTTCTATTTCTTTCCAGTTGATAAATTCATTACATACTAGACTATGCAGCAACAAGAACTTGCTAACGATAAACGGAAAATCCCCGGGGCCGACTATATATGCTAGAAGGGGAGATTTGGTAATAGTCGATCTTATTAATCGTGCTGACCAAAATATAACCATCCACTGGTAATAATATCTCAACCTTCACCTATGATATAGATCATATTAAATTTAAATTAGCATACAAACCTTAATTAGAGTTATGGTAATTTTAGGCATGGAGTAAAGATGCCGAGATATCCATGGTCCGATGGTACCAACTTTGTAACACAATGCCCAATTCGTCCCGGGAAAAGATTTAGACAAAGGATGATCCTTTCTGATGAAGAAGGCACATTATGGTGGCACGCTCACAACGATTGGTCACGGAATTCAGTATATGGCGCCATCGTTATTCTACCGCCGAAGAGGGATACTTATCCTTTCCCCAAGCCTCGTGCTCATCATCCCATCTTAATAGGTATATCCACACTCTTTTTTTTATATATAAATAAAAGGCTCAAACCAAATGATGGTGAGATTGAGCAATGAGAAAACCAAATACAGACTCTAAACCACAAAGCAAAAACATGCATACAACTAGGGATGTCAATCGGGCCAGCCCACCGGGTTTCGGGCCAACCCTATCCGGGTTGCGAGTCAATCGGGTGCGGGCTAATCGGGTTGTGATTTTTTCGGGTTATAAAAGTTCAACCCTAACCCTAAAAGCTCGGGTTTCGGGCTAGCCCAGCGGGCTAATCGGGTTGCTACCGATAAAATTAACATGCGTTCAATCCAATAAATAATGGTGAAAATCAGTTATATTTATAAAATGTAAAATATTCAATTATGATAAATTTGAGATATATGCTTAAACTTAACATAAACATGATCAATTACTAATATTTGAGATTTATGCAAAATAAAACATAAACATCAAGAAATTTTAAAGCATGTTTTAGAAATTTAAATATATTTTTTAGGGAATTTGAAGTTTCTAGTTTTTATATCTATTATTATGTTAATAAAAATTTAATATATAATTTATATATTTAATATATAAAATTGAAAGTTATTTTTTTAGTAATCTATATTATAAAATAACCAATGAAGTGTCGAATTAGAGTCAAACAAATAGAACGATAGAAATTTTATCGGGTTTTCGGGCCAGCCCATCGGGTTTTCGGGTATGGCCCTAACGGGTTGCGGGTTAATCGGGTGCGAGCTAACCGGACTGTAATTTTATCGGGCTAGAAATTTCCAGCCCTAACCCTGTAAATTTGACGGGCTATTCGGACCGGCCTACGGATTGCGGGCTACATTGACATCCCTACATACAACCACGCCCAAATCTCACGCCTCAAGCAACTAATCAAGATTGCTTTATGTGCTGAAATTTTTCGGTGGAGGATTGTGTTTGGCAGATTGGACACTGAACATGTGAGTGTGTGTTTCTGTAGAAAGACACTAAATACATAGCTTTAATTTAATGGCTGACCACTTGCTTCAATGCAGAGAAATTATCGGCAATTGAAAAGTATGGGGCACCTTGTAAGTTGTAACTAATAGGCTACTAAATACAATTCGGCTATTGAATTTATTATACCTTGCCAGCCCAACAACAACAAACCAACATTAAAAACCTAAATTATTATCTTCTTTCCTATACATAATAGTAGGGGTGTCGAAACGGGTAGCGGGTAACGGGTAATTCCCATCCCGACCCGATACCCGCCGGGTATCGGGTACCCGCTACCCGGTGATAGCGGGTAACGGGGCGGGTTCGGGTATCATGATTTTTGGTGTAGCGGGTATTGGGTATCCCGATATCCGCACGGGTATACCCGAAATACCCGATACACCCGATTAATATAGGATTAAGGACTTTTAGTTTTTATTTTAATTAATTAATTTCAGCATTTTTGGTGTAGGGTTTATTTTTAAATCTCGTCTCCTCTCTTCTCTTCTACCTGACTCCTCCGTCCACCCACCGGCGCTGGAGTTCAAGGGAGTTATGAGTGTATTTATTTCTTTTTCCATTCTATATCTTTCGTTTTCTATTTTTCCAACACACAACATACAACTTCTATTTCATTTTTTATTTTTTTCATTCTATTTCTTATAGAGATTTAAAGTGAGTAATGATTATATTATATATTACTCCTACCATGTATTAATAGTACACAGGACGCAACACACAGTTATATTCATACAATAGTTCTAGCACACAGACATAAATTATCTATATACTGTATTATGGAGTATATAGATTCATTTGCTTTGCAATTTAGATTTCAGAAGTGTGCCGACTAAATATTAAAATATGGAGTACAATTAACAAAAAAAATAATAGTCCTGTCGGGGTCGGGTACCCGCAACTTCGGGTGCGGGATACCCGACTCGGGTATCGGGGTTACCCGATATGTAGCGGGACGGGTATCGGGACTAAGGTTTTAGGTTAAATCGGGTACGAGTACCCGACGAGTCGGGTGCGGGTATCCGCGGGTACCCGTTTTGACACCCCTACATAATAGCTTTCATAACTAACTATGTAACGCCTCTAACGTCTATAATATCACGTGGTACTAATAGTCCAGCGCCGGCCAAGCCCTTGTTGGAGCGGTGGCTTGGTCAACGCTGGATCCGTCAATTTTTCTTTTTAATAAAAAATAATGTATTTATTTTCTTTTATTTTAATTTCTATCCTATTTTATTATCAATATTTTTTTTTTCTTTTTTTTTTACTCAATAAATATTACTGTATATTCTTAAATCTCGTTCCAAAAAGAAATTCACCACTTGGAAGTGGAAGAAATAATTAAAACATGTTGCACACCCGTCTCTAACATCTGGTTCATGTGACGCATTTAGATTCGTATCTTAAGGCTGTCATGTAACTTAAATTACTCAACACATCCTTAAAATTAACATATAGTCAGATTTTATGAGAACGTATGACAATAACTAAACAAGAATGGTGATAAAATAAGGTTTATATATACACGTGTTCAAATAGTATATTCTTGATGTGAGAATGTGAGATCGCTTGTGCCCCACAGAATAATTTATATATTTAGTGTAATTAGTTCTCACGCTCTCCAGTTAAGATTATTTTAAGTGTTTGGTTCGTAATGGAAAGTGATGGGAAAAATAAGTGGAATTTCGGTTCTATTTTAATATATAGATTTTATAATAAAATATTTTATCCATTTTTTAAAAATAAAAATTCTTTTTTTTTTGTCCGTTTTCTAATAATAGAAACTTTTCATTTTAAAAAATGAACCTCATAATCCATTATTACTAATTTAACTACTCCCTCCATTCCATAGTAATATAGTCATTTTGTCATTTTGGTACGTTCCATAGTAATAGAGTCATTTCTCTTTTTAGTAAAAGTCAACACATTTTTCCACACCTACTTTACTCTCTCTTACTTTTCTCTCTCTTCATTTCTCTACCTTTTTCATTTTCCACTATATTATCTATTTACTTAACTCACCTAACACAATTTTTTTCTTAATCTCCGTGCCAAAAAGAAACGTCTTCATTACTATGGAATGGAGGGAGTACTTTTTTCTCTTCTCATCTCTCTTACTTTTCTCATTTTTTCCTTCCTCACTTATACTTTACCAATTTTGCTTTAAAACACATGCAATTTTCAAAGTTCATATTTCTAGGAAGCGGAGGGAGTATGAGTTATGTGAGTTAGTGGAATGTGGGGTCCACTTGTAAAAAAAACACTTTATCCGTCCCTGAAAAGTATGAACTATTTCCTTGTTAGTCCGTTCCTGAAAAGTGAACTACTTCCTTATTAGTCCGTCTCTGAAAAGTATGAATTTTCTAATTTTATAATAGTCAAACAACACATTACCCTGACACATAATTTATTTTCAACTTATATCATTACACTACAATACTAATGATTTAGACCACACTCTCCACAAACACTACTTACATTGCCATTTATCTCTTTTTCTCTTCCTTTACCAATTATTATACATTAAAACTCGTACCAAATCAAATGTTTATACTTTTAAGGGACGGATGAAATAGTAAAAATGAAAAGAAACTTCTAATAGGAAAAAAACGGAAATAACAAAATGGAACTTTTAATGGGGACCGGAGGGAGTAATTTGTAAAGAATTTTTAAGAGAATAATCTCACCCTTTTATTTTTCTCCTAGTTAGATTTTACTTAATATTTTCTAATTCACAATTCTAAATATTTATTGTGTTATATTTATCCAGAATATCGAAATTATTTTTTCCAACAGTTTTGAATCCTAAATGAATAGCAATGTTAGGCGAGTGGTGGAAGGCTGATGTACAACAAATGATGGAAGCATTTCTAAAAAATGGAGGTGATCCCCAAATGTCAAATGCTTACCTCATCAATGGTCAACCTGGAGACTTGTATCAATGCTCAACAGAAGGTGGATATAATTAGGGAAAATTATCTTATAAATAATGAACTTTTTTCAAAATTTAATATTTTCCATAAATTTTAAAAGTGGTCAAAAATACTATTCCCTCTATCCCAGATAATTCGACCTAGTATTTCATTTCGGGCCGTCCCACATAATTTGTCCACTTCACTTTTACCATTTTTGGTAGTGGACCACATATTCAACTAACTCATTTTTACTCACATTTTATTATAAAACTAATACTTTAAAAGTAGGACCCACATCCCACCAACTTTTCAACTCACTTTCCATTAGATTTCTTAAAACCCGTGTCGGGTCAAAGTGTTCCGAATTATCTGGGACAGAGGGAGTACTCATAAACTTGGATAGATGTGTGGATTTCTTAATAAATGAATTTTCCGTCCAAGTTTATTGACTTTGAGGAATGTAATTATAATTGTCGATAAAGTTCGAATGACAACATTTTGCTGTTTTAAAAATATCATGTTTTATCCTATTTCTGGAGGTTACGAGTAGGACATCTGGCGAGTCACGTCACTTAAACTTAATCAGAAAATTCATTTTATGAAAAATACGCACATCTATCCAGATTTATAGTATTTCCCACCACTTTTAAAGTTGTTGAAAAATAAGAAATATAAAGAAAATTCAGGTTATTTTCCCATTTATTTATACATGGTCTAAATAGGTATAAATTAGACATTTTGATAAATTAGCATAAAATATTCAAACTGTAGCCACTTTGTGGTGCAGATACATACAAGCTCCAAGTGGAATTCGGCAAAACTTACCTGATCAAACTGGTAAACGCAGTGATGGACAACATCATGTTCTTCAAAATCGGCAGCCACAACTTCACCATCGTTGGCACCGACGGCGCCTACACGAAGCCGATAAAAACCGATTACGTGGCAATATCCCCGGGCCAGACCATCGATCTTCTGCTAGAGGCCAACCAGCCACCCAGCCACTATTACATGGCCGCTAGAATCTACGCCAGCGGCGGAGATTTCGTTACCATCCCCACCACCGCAATCATCGAATACGCCGGAAACTACACGCCGCCGCCATCACCGCTCCTTCCACCTTTCCCTGAAGTAAACGACTCCGCGACGTCAATCAATTTCACCAACCAACTAAAAAGTCTAGAAAGAGGCGTGAACGTTCCGAAGAAGGTGACAAGGAAGTTATTTTTCGCTCTCTCGATGAATCGAAAGCTCTGTCGTGGGAGTTACTGCTTGCGAGCTACGAGGCTCGCGTCGAGCGTCAACAACGTCTCAATGTTGCTGCCGGGGATTGACATTTTGCAGGCCTACTACAGAGGGATTAGTGGAGTTTACACCACTGATTTCCCTGACTTCCCGCCTTCGGCCTTCGACTACACGCGAGATGCAATGCTCGGGGAAAGTTCGGCCACGCGATATGGAACGGCCGTTAGTGTTCTGGAGTATAATACGACGGTGGAAGTGGTGTTTCAGGGGACCAACATTGCTGGCGGAGTTGAACATCCCATGCATTTGCATGGATACAGCTTCTACGTCGTCGGGTCCGGATTGGGGAACTTCGATGGAAAAAGAGATCCACCCAACTATAATCTCATCGACCCACCGTTGATGGAAAATATAGCTGTGCCTAGAAATGGATGGACCGCTATAAGATTTAAGGCTAATAATCCAGGTTCGTTACTATATCAATTATCAATTATCTGATCTAAAATAATCTAAAATGTGTGTTAATATCGTAATTTGTCTTATCTGTCTTCCCAATTGAACTGCCCCTAATGTATGGTATAAAGTAATTAATGTTGCATTTACAGGAGTTTGGTACATGCATTGTCATTTCGAACGTCATCAGAGCTGGGGAATGAAGATGGTGTTCATCGTCAAGGATGGGGAACAACCCCATGAGAAGATGTTGCCACCACCGCCGAATATGCCGGGCTGTGATGCGCAGCCTCCCCAATTATTGCTTAGGATTTGAAGGTTGTTTATTATGTTATTTATTGGTTAGGGTTTGAATATTCTTTTTTGTTTGAAATACATGAAACATAAGTAATCAAATCTCAATTTAGAAGAAAATAGGTATAGTTGATTTGCTAGACATAGATACAACACATTGTGTACTCTTCTATATAGGATGGATGGTGTCAGTGTTTTAATCCTAATAGAAAACATGTTATACTCTCTTTTTTAAGCAATATCATAGAACTTATTCAGATTAAAATAGAAAAATGAAACTCTTATTCATGGACAAAGGGGGTATATTAATATATCTATTGAAATTACGAAATATATCAACTCCTTATTCAATATTCATACTTTGATTTATGAATATTAATTCAGAGATATATTAATATCAATTGAATTTCAAAATACATCAGTTCCTTATTCGATATTAATACTTTGATTTATGAATATTACTCCCTTCATCCCACTAAAGATGACTCACTAGACCTGCCCAAGGTTTACCGAACCGGCGGTTAAAACCGAAACCGTAACCGTCGGTTACGATTCCGAACCGAAACCGTGAAAATTTATCCGAACCGAAACAGTCGATTTTTGAACCATGGTTCGATTCAGGTTCAAAAAGTTTCGAACCGAAACCGTGTCGGAACCATCGGTTCCGGGCGGTTCCAAACTAGAACCGCAAAAAACAGCCGAAAAACCGTGAAATCAAGCCGGAACCGCAAAAAACCGGCGGTTTGGAACCATAAAAAACCGTCGAAAAACCGCCGGTTCGGAACCGAAACCGAAATCGGCGGTTTTGGAACCGTAACCGTAACCGCGAAACACCCTCTATGAACCGGTTCAACAATTTACAAAACCGGAACCGGCGGTTCCGAACCGTAACCGCCGGTTCATGAACCGTGTGCAGCTCTATGACTCACTTTCCTTTTTGGTTTGTCCCAATCAAGATGACGCATTACTAAAATTGGAAACACCTTTTATCTCTATTTTATTCCCCTCTCTTACCTTACTTTATCTTACTTTACTCTCTCCGCTCACACAAAATTAAGGTGCATAAAATCTCATACCGCCCAAGGAAGAGGTTATTTTTTTTGGAACGGAGGGAGTACCTCTCAGCTCAATATGAGTTGACTGATACCAAGAACTAATATTTGTATTGTGTCAAACTGTTATTATTGTTAGCAAATTGATATCCTTTTTAGTTCTCTAAATTTTACTCCCTCTGTCCCTCGCTGAGTCGTATTTTAGGTTGTCCCACTGTAACTGAGTCATTTCTTTTCTTTTTTTAACAAAAAACAAACTTATTTACTTTATTCTCTCTTACTTTATCCTCTCTTCATATCAACCTTTTTCATTTCTCACTTTAGTCTCTCTTTATTTAACTCACTTTTAACACAATTTCTTAAATCACGTGTCGAAAAGAAACATCTCATTACATAGGGACAGGGATGGAGAAAGTACTACTATTTTAAACAAAGTTATCACTGAACCCCTCTACTAGATAAGATTGTGTTAGAAAATATACATATAAATGGGAGCATTGGGGTACATCATTCCTTAAAATTATAACATACTTCCAATCACATGCTTCCACGTGGTACGTAAAATAAAAAATTATAAACGCAACAATGCAATATATATTAATGGACGATGTAGATATATTACCACAAATTGCTAAAATTATAAAATACTTCTAATCTTGTGCTGCCACGTGGCACGTAAAATGACAATTGTAAACGCTACAATGCAATATATATTAGTGGACGATGTAGATATATTACCACAAATTGCATTATAAATATAAAATGATTGCATTATAGACATAAATTCTTTATAACGCAAATTAAACAATCTATGCTTACAATCAATGGCAGATCCAAGAACTAAATGTCGTGTGATCGACCAAGAGGAGTAGTAAATATTTATAATAATTATTTAAATTAATTATTTGTATAAACATATGTTTTTAATTTAAATAATTCATGCAAGTGTCAATATTCTTAAAACAACATATTCCACTTTCTTCTTCCCAACATAAGAGGGAACTAGTATAAATTTTTTTGTAACATTCCAATTTTTTAAATATTAATCTATCCGTCCCACAAAAATATAAATATATATAATTGGTAAAGTAAGAGATATAAAATAAAAGTAACTATAATATTGTTAGTGAAGAATGAGGCTCATCTTAGTAGAGAGAAAGAAGTTATCAACAATAGGAGTATTTTTATAGGACATTCCAAACCGGAAAATGTCCTTATTTTTATGGGACGGAGGAAGTAAAATAAATTAAATATGAATAATAAGGTTGTAAATTTATACTCCCTCCGTTCCTTGTTAATAGTGGCGCTTCTTTACGGCACTAGATTAAGAATAGTGTGTTAAGTGGATAATGAATGACGTAAGAAAGAATAAAGTAAGAGAGATGAAGACAGAATAAACTAAGGGAGAGGGTTTTTTTGCCAAAAATATAAATTACTCAATTTTCTCAAAACTTCACAAAATAGAAAAATGACTCATTTAACATGGAACGGAGGGAGTATTATTATAAAACTAAAATTAGAAGAAATTAAGAAATATTTACATGTGTCTAATTTTGATACATAAAAGACATTACTCCCTCCTTTCTGCGGTAGTGGAGGTGATTCGTTCCGGGACGCGATTTAAGAAAAATTGTATTAAG
This sequence comes from Salvia hispanica, assembly GCF_023119035.1. NCBI lineage: Eukaryota > Viridiplantae > Streptophyta > Magnoliopsida > Lamiales > Lamiaceae > Salvia > Salvia hispanica. The sequence goes on from NC_062965.1 coordinate 8,415,558, forward strand.
TGAGTTAAGTAAAGAAAGAATAAAGTATAAAATGAAAAAAGGTAGAGAAATTAATAAAGAATAAAGTAACTGGTAATAAAATAACTAAGAAGAAATGTATTGACTTTTACTAAAAAGAAAAATGACATTACTACTATGAAATATATCAAAATTATAAAATGACTACACTACTATGGACAAAATTATAAAATGACTACACTACTATGGAATAGATTGAGTACTATTTAACATAACTGATATTTTAAGATAGAGAATATATTGTTAATGGACTTCTAAGTTAATACAAATAAAGAAAAAAAATTCAAATCCCAATTTAAGATATTTAATCTTTTAAATTTAGTCCGTGTGTTCATGTATTTTAGTTCACGACTAAATATATGGAAGAGAAAACAATAAATGACATCTCCATCACCATTTCTCTCTCTTCGAAAACAAAATCCGGAAGGACTCTTCCCTCCAACTCCTTTCGTTCACGACAATAGCCTCCCCTGCCGAGATGCCGACGTCCGGAGATGCGAACGCCTTAGGGCCGGAGTCCTAAGAAAGTAGCTATCCCGTGGCACTCCGGGACCGGTGGTGGGGTCAGCCGACCCCACCCAACCCATCTGGATCTGCCGTTGTGTACAATGCAAAAATAAATTGTAAATAATGCAATATTTCTATATATAATGCAATTGATATATGAAAATCCATCTAATCATATAGGATTTTGGAGCGTTTATAATTTTGCATTTTACATGCCACGTGCCATCATGAGTTTAGAACTACGTTATTTTGTAATAAAAAGAATTTCAGCCTCTCTGCACACGTAACACTAATAACATTGGTTTGTTTGTTATATAATTATGGTGTGCGCAAAACTATATCTCCCTTTGTTATTTTACACTGCATTCGGAAGCAACAAATTAGATGAAAGCAATTGGTCCATACTTTGAGTTTGACCCTTTGTTGTTTATGTTTGGATATTCTTTTACGTCTAATATGGAAACGAAAGTCCTATTCAATTACTCTAACTCATTGATTTCAAGGAAAAAACGCAATCCCGCACTGTCTTTCCAGAATTAATGAGAAGAAGTGAATGTAAACTGCAATCAACACTATAAAATACTGAACATATTTTTTCTAAATCTCAACAACCCTTTAGCAAAAAGAAAAAAATTAATAGGGATACACCTAATATTTGAACTACCCGAAGAAAAGAGCAAAAATGTTTACGGCTACGAAGCTTTTCATCAAATGTTTGTTCTTCTGTATTGTTTTGCTAGGAAGCGTAATGGAAGTCCATGCTTTAGTTCGTTCCTATAAGTTTGAAGTAAGCACATAGTCGAAATCGATTTTCTCCACATAATTTATAATTGGCAAGTTTATTTTGATTTACTTTATTTATTAAAAAAGAAAATTTTGATTTTATTTCTAATTTTTTTCAGTTGATAAATTCATTACACACTAGACTATGCTACAGCAAGACTATGCTAACGATAAACGGACAATCCCCGGGGCCGACTATATATGCTAGAAGGGGGGATTTGATCATAGTTGATATTGTTAATCGCGCAGACCAAAATATAACCGTCCACTGGTAAGAATATTTGCAATCATATTGATATTGGACTAATATGGAAAGTTCAATGAAGTAATGGTAATTATAGGCATGGAGTAAAGATGCCAAGGTATCCATGGTCAGATGGTACCAACTTTGTGACACAATGCCCAATTAGGCCCGACAAAAGGTTTAGACAACGGATTATCCTCTCTGATGAAGAAGGCACATTGTGGTGGCACGCTCACAGTGATTGGTCTCGGAATACAGTGTACGGCGCCATCGTGATTCTCCCGCCGAGGAGGGAGACTTATCCATACCCCAAGCCTTATGCTCATCATCCCATCTTAATTGGTACATCCGCGTTCTACTCGACAAAAGTTAATCTTTCTGTTTTTTCGAATTTAGGTGGCTTCTATTCTATCCATCCTCATAAAATAGTGTCATTTTGCCATTTTGAGATGTCTACAAAAAATAGTCTCATTTCTAAAAAATACTAACTTTTTCTCATTGTCTTTCTTACCTTACCCACTTTTTCTCCTCTCTTACTTAACTAATTTCTCATTAAAACTCGTGTCACGCACAAATGAGACTAACAGAGGAGTATTAAAGATTGGACATTTTCAACAGGTATGTGTGTCTACGTAGATAGACAACTGTAACCTTCTACTCTTTATTGTAAAGAGAAGAGAACAATGCATATCTGTGTCCCCGTATATAACAGCTACTCCATCCGTCTCACTTAATATGACAAGTTTTCCTTTTTTGTTTGTCCCAAATAAGGTGGCAGTGACACATTTCTAATTAATACACTCAACCATTTATTCTCACTCCTATTTAAATATATATCTTTCTTTCTCTCTCTATTTTAACACACACACCCACTTTTTCTCTCTCCAATTAAACACATTAACTAATAACTCCTAAAATCCCGTGCCGGCCAAGAAATGTGTCATCTTAGCCGAGACGGAGGGAGTACATAATAGTATGACACAAGTAATATGTTTATGTTCATTGAGTATAAACTCGTAGTCTGTCATTAGTTGTCACTAGTTTATTTTTTTCTATCCGCTTGTAGGGCTGGCAAACTGTATGGATTGAGTTGTTATCGAATCAGTATGATATCGACCCAAACCAATAAGGTCAAACCTAACCCAACTCTAAATCATCGGGTTCTTATCGGGTCTCAGCCCAATAACTTCATGCGGATTATTGTGTCATTTTAAAAATGTTAGTCTTATTGTTATATGATAATGACCAAGAATGATATTACACTATAAAATATAATTTTACACTAATAAAATTAAAAGTTAAATATTTTTTTAATAAAAATAATTAAAATAATAATTTTATTTCTTAATGGATAACTCGAACCCGACCCTAACTCGACCCTAACCCAACACAAAATTGTCGGGTTCTTATTGGATTGACCCTATAACCCAAAAATTTTGTTTGTGTCAGCTTAACTTCGTGCATGTCCTTGTCGGGTTATCGTATCAGGTAAAAAATTGTTAGTAGTATTATGTTTGTCAATACTTGTCACACTTATGTTTTTACTTCAATTAATAATGGACCTCACATTTCACTGACTCAATTCCAGTCACATTTTAGTATAAAACTAATATATAAACTTAGGACCCACATTTCGCTAACTTCTTCAACTCATTTTCCATGACATTTTTTTAAACTCATGTCAAGTTAAAGTGTTACAATTAACGGAGGACAAATTGAGTATATAATATATGTAAAACTAATAATTTAAATACTCCATTTGTCCCATAGAAATATACCATTGAGGGTTGGTATCGGTTTTAATATGTAATTGATAAAGTAAGAGAGAAAGAGAAAAATAGTTGAAGTTGTATAGTGGATGGTGGGATCCATAAATGATAACGTAAAAGAGAAGGAGAAAAAAAGTTCTTATTTATGGATATGAACTATTTCTATGGGACGGAGGGAATATACTTTAAAAGGCATATGTACTAAAGATTACTCCATTTGTCTGTCTGTTATTAGGAGTTTGGTCCGCGATTAGGAATCTCAATTCACTTTTATTATAAATCGCAGGTTGACCTCGTATTCCACTAACTCATTTCACTCACATTTTATTATAAAACTAATATATAAAAATAGGTCACACATTTGACTATCCACATTCCTAGTATATTATTCATAAAAAACATAACTGTAATAAAAAATAAAAATAAAAATAAAAATTCTCATCAGGTTTGAATTCTGGAAAGGGACTTATGAGCATCATTCTTGTTTAATCCGTTGGCATTATTTATTTTGTTCGATATAAAAAGTTTGTTTATAATACCTCGAAACATCTTGTTGGGATAATAATTTTACAAATTGCATGATATCAAAGATAGATTTTTCTTCTCAAAATAGTTTAGATCACCTTAAAATTTGAGGCCTTAAAAATTTGAAATGTCAGGAGAGTGGTGGAGTGTTGACGTGCAACAAATGATGGAGGAATTTCTAAAAAATGGAGGCGATCCTCAACCTTCGAATGCTTTCCTCATCAATGGTCAACCCGGAGACTTGTATCAATGCTCATCACAAGGTAGATTTATCTGCCGCATTAAAAATTAAACGTTTTTCTTTTCTGATTATCCCATTAAAAATGAAAACGTTCGCTAAAATGGAAAGTACAGATACATACAAGATCCATGTGGAATTCGGCAAGACTTACCTGATCAAATTGGTAAACGCTGTGATGGACAACATCATGTTCTTCAAAATAGGAAACCACAACTTCACCGTCGTCGGCTCTGACGGAGCCTACACCAAGCCGATGCAGACAGATTACGTGGCGATATCCCCGGGCCAGACCATCGATCTGTTGCTTGAAGCCAACCAGGCGCCCGGCCATTATTACATGGCCGCTAGAGTATACGCCAGCGGAGGAGAAGTCGTGACCATCCCCGCCACCGCAATCATCGAGTACATTGGAAACTACACACCACCGCCATCGCCGTTGCTTCCATTGTTTCCTCAAGTGAACGACTCGGCGGCGTCAATTAATTTCACCAATCGGCTTAGAAGCATAGGAAACAACGTCGACGTTCCTAAGAAGGTGACAAAGAAGTTATTCTTCACCCTTTCGATGAATCGAAAGCTGTGTCCCGAAAGCTGGTGCTTGAGTGACACTAGGCTTGCTTCTAGCGTCAACAACTTATCCATGGTGTTGCCCGCGACCGACATTTTGCAGGCTTACTACCGAGGAATCGATGGAATTTACACCCCTGATTTCCCCGACTTTCCACCTTCTGTTTTTGACTACACACGAGATATCATGCGCAAGGAAAAGTCGGCCACGCGATATGGAACAGCCGTTAGTGTTTTGGAGTATAACTCGACGGTAGAAGTGGTGTTTCAAGCGACCAGCATCGCCGGAGGCATTGAACATCCCATGCATTTACATGGATACAGTTTCTATGTCGTCGGAATTGGGCTCGGGAACTTTGACCAAATCCGGGATCCACGCAACTATAATCTCATCGACCCGCCATTGATGGAAACCATAGGCGTGCCCAAAAATGGATGGACCGCTATAAGATTTAAGGCTAACAATCCAGGTTCATTATTACATCATGAAATTCTATACAGTTTGGTATGGTAAATAACTTCTCTGTCTTGAAGTTATTTGACCTAAAATGTGCGTTTTTATTATATTTTATCCTATTTATTCTCCCTATTAAACTACCCCATTAGTATTGATGTTGCATTTGTAGGAGTTTGGTACATGCACTGCCATTTCGAACGTCATCAGAGCTGGGGAATGAAGATGGTGTTTATCGTTAAGGATGGAGAACAACCCCACGAGAAGATGCTTCCGCCACCGCCAGATATGCCGAGCTGTGAGACGCCGCCTCCCCAGTTACTGTTTAGGATTTGAATGTTGTTTATTATGTTTATATTTATTTTTTTTTTGAAATACATGAAACATAAGTAATCAAATCTCAATTTAGAAAAGCTGACTTGCTAGATATTTGATATGATACATTGTGTACTCTTCCTAGAATAATGTGTTTTCCATATAGGATGGATGGTGTCAGTTTTTTTAGCTTAATAGAAAACATGCTATACTCCTTTTTTAAGCAATACTACAATATAACTTATTCATACTTCATTATTATCTTCTTTCTTCAACCTCCTTATCAATGTTTAATGTATGATATTAACCAATGATTTAAAAATCGAATCGGCCGGCAAACCGGCGAAGCTACTGGTTCATGGTTCAACCGGTCCAACCGGTCTAATCACTGGTTGAACCGTTATACTATTATAAATGTGTATATATATAATTAAATAATATACCAAATATTTTTAGTATATCCCAAAAACATTACACCTCCACCTATAAAAGTTTAGTGAATGATAGAATTTTATTAATTATTTTAATAGTAAATATGATTAAATATATAAATTATACTACTAGTAAGTTATTGTAAATAAAAAATTTTAATAGTTTATGTATAAAATAAATAAGTTCATAGTATTATTTTCAAAAATTAATGCAGCAAAATAATACTATACATAAAGATATATTAATAAACATGAATTAAAAATATATATTGAGTAAATAGTATATAATCAAATAGTAGTACACTTTAAGTATAGTTAATCACATATTCATAATATACATATACGTATTATATAAATAATAATAAAATAAGCAATTAGTGATACATAAATAAAGTGGATGATAATTAAATATCACTACTAATTACTTTGCCATTTAACACGAATTATTAGTTTATATAGATAAAATATTTCTTGTTTAATATATAAAACTAACTTATGTTCATATTTCTATCAGGAAGTCCTTATAGTGTGGTGGTAGAATTGTTGGTAAGTTTACCATGAGGTCTTGAGTTCAACCCCTATCAAGATTGAAATTTTAAAATTAAATTTTGAAAAGCATTTAAACCGGTTCCCTCCATCATTCTACTAGTGGGATGAGAGAGATCTCACATATTTTCATGGATCACACATGACATGAAACAAAAGTTACTCAAATAACTCTCTACGTCTATTATAAAACGTCACATTTTGTCATTTCGGATTGTTTGTCATTACATGTCCGAATCCCACTGGGATTATATAAAACTAATATGCAAAATTGAGACTCGCATTCCATTTATCATTTTCACCTAGATTCCTTCATATTTATTAAAACTCCCAAATGTGACAATAATTCATATTTATCTATGCATGCCAAGCTGATCCCTTCCTACTATATAACTTGAAGGTTTAGTCAAAAGAAAATCACGCAAGGCCATAATGCAATTCAGAAAAGTTTTGGAGGAAGATTGACACAAGGTAGTCATAATCTCTTGAGGATTGTGGAAACTATTAATTCTTGGCTGGGCGAAGTAAGGGGTTTGATCAAATGTGGCAAGAGATTCTAAACAACACCCAAAGTCCAAACCCGTCGTTGGGAGCCACGTTCACAAATTTAAAAACATTTGCAAAATAAAGAAATTCACATAAAGAATGTATTTAAGTCCTTATATATATGATTAATTCATTCGTGCATAAAATCACATATTGCAAGCGAAGAACAGTACATTTAATTTATATAAACAAAATTAAATCCTAAATAATGAATTATACGGTCATAAATGTTTACTGTTTAAAGTTTTTCAAAGAATGGAAGATGGCTCGCAAGTTTTCGTATTTGAAGTCAATTATAATAGAATATTTTTTTCAAAAAATATAAAAAATTATGTTAACTACTTGTTCAAGCCTAAATTATGAATAATTGATGCACTATTTTTTAACACTAAATAAGCCTGCAAGTATACAGAGTATATATAATATAGCTAAAGGTCAGTACCGGATATCGAACACGGGTAAAACAAACACAAAGTGTCTATCCTCTACTAAAACTCAATTACTATCTGGAGAACCGAAAGTTTTGGAAATTTTTGAAAACAGAAAACAATAGAAAGCAAATAACAACTAATTAATTGCAAATAAATCATGGAGATAAAGGAGAATTTCAGGGATGTGCGTTCACTGTTATGGTTATACAAATTCCAAACTACAATACCCTAGCATAGTTATTACTTTGATAAGACGAGTCACCTAGCTTATGCTCATGCAATACAAACGTTGATTACAATATTAGGGTTGTCAATCCTAACACGTAACTCCATAAAACTCCTAAGACCTTTGAAAAGTCCTCACTCTCAATTAACAGTGTCGTTTTAAAGGAAGCTAACTGTAGCGTCTACTAAGTGGATGTAACTCGCTAGAACTCTCTCACAGTTATGAAGCAAATTATATTAAATCATACAAGATTGTGTCACTCAATCATGCAGCATCAAGATTACTTAGGGAAGAAACAAAGTAAAAATAAAACGGATATTAGATAGAAAACTGGAATTGTATAACCAAAGTCGTTACTAACACATCCCTAGAATCCTATGAGTTTAGTTACACATAGTGAAATAAGCTAAACACATAAATTGAAGGGAAAACAATTTGAACATAAAACTAAAGCAAATAAAATCCGTAGGTTGAATCATTGTCGTTCTTGATGTTCTTGAAATACTTCTTCAACTCCTTGCACAATTGAAGTATTCTAGCTTTTGATCTCTGTGAATTATTTTTGCAAAAAGAAGCTCTAGGATTAGGGTTGGAGGAGGAGTCTTGGAGACTCCCCTTTTGGGAGCTATGGAAGGGTGAGTTCTATGAATTAGGTTATGGGGTATATATAGGCTTGAGAAGGATTTAAATTTGGTAAATAGTCTCCTCCAAGCAATAGGAAAGATTTAAATTTCGTTCCCCATAGTAGAAGGAAAAGACTTGGCTTCACAAGGTAATATCTTCTTTCCTTCTTCAAATTTCCGCCTAGACTGCATTTGACAGTTTTGCGCGACTTTGGTAGAACGACCATCACTTTCTCCACAGAACTCCGATTGAGGTGATCTTAGTACCAACTTGAAGCTCTTTTCAAGAAAAAGAGAATGGTTTGTAGAACGCCCTGATCGGACTTCAGGATCACCAGAAAATTGAGTTTGAATACAACTTTCTGTGGCGGGCCGCCGCACCTTGGCCGGCGGTCGCCACGCGTTGTCCTGAAGCTTCCGACTCCTTGTGGCGGTCTCCACGCACTCCCCGGCAGTCGCCGGGCGTGTCTTTGTCTCCGCTAAGCGCCGGCGGTCGCCGGACGCCACCTGAAGCTCTCCAGATTTCCTACTTCACATTTTAACTCCCTTTTTAGGCTGAAATATGCACATTTCTCACAAAACATGTCAAAATACCAAAATGTATAAAATATGCAAATAATGGACATGTAATGCAACTTTGGAATTAAAAACGGGCCAAATTATTACCTTAAAATCTTGCAAAATCCGAGCGTATCAATAATATATATTTCTTCATTACTTAATTTATTTTTCATCTTTAAGATACTAGTATCTATTCATTTGATTGGCTTCTTAATATATAGTTCGCTTTTGAGTTTTGAGTTTTTCATATTTACTACGAAGAAGAAACAATTCAATTCATTAAAATCACTTCTACAAATCAGAGAATATTTTATTTTTTAACTTCATACTACTAGTACTATAAATTATGGCTGCCGACGACTTTTCGTTACACGGATTTTCCACAAAGTTATCAACTTTTAGTAAAAGTATTCTCTGATTGGTCAATTTTTATTTTTCATTATTTTATTACAAAAGTGATCAATTTCTATTTTCAATAAAATAATTCAATTCTTTTTACTTTCTCATATTTTATTCTTGCTGATAATTTTATTATCTTTTTATCTCTTATTTTATTTACTCAACTCATGTTAATAATAAATACTCCCTCTGTCCCGCTTAAGATGACACGTTTTTCTTTTTAGTTTGTCCCAACTAAGATGGCACATTTCCTTTTTTAGTAACTTTCTCTCTCCAATTAATACACTCAACCACTTTTTCTCACTCCTATTAAAATATCCACCTTTCTTTATCTCTCTACTTTAATACTTACGCCCACCTTCTCTCTCTAATTAAATACTTTAACTAATAATTCCTAAAATCTCATGCCGGCTAAGCAATGTGTCATCTTAGCCGGAACGGAGGGAGTATTATATTCTGAAAATTCATCACATAAGAAAATAAATCATTTATAATGGGACTGAGGGATAAAAGTATATGGCTTGTTTTGTAATGCAACTTTGGGATAAACTTGAAACTCGTTCAATTGAAAAGATTCTTCGTTCTATTTTATGCGGATTAGCTACGTCTCCAAAACCGTTGCGAACTAGATCCTCTCTTCTCCTATGATCTTCCCATTCATTCCTCATCTGCTCTATATGTTTCTGGAGCATAAGTACAATCTCCTCTTACTTAATGGCAGTAGAGGCAGAGGACCATTGCTGTTCTCATAAAAACCTATCAACATCAGAGTTGGACTATAATCAACAAATAAAAATAAAATAAAGCAAAATTAATGAAAGCAATAGTACGTATATTAGCAAAACACTTAGACTCTAAACACATGCAATAACCATGCACATCAAAGTTATTTGTCATCTGTTGACATCCAATTTGAAAATCTAACATTCCAGATTTTAGTTTGCCATATGTAGTAAAGATGCAAATAGTGTATACTAGGACTATGGGAAGGGGGACTTAAGATTTTTTCTTTTTTAATAATATTTTCTGATTTTTTTAATTTTTAAGAATTTAAAGAAAAGAGGCCAATGGCGAGCTTGCGCCATGATGTGCCGATGGCACGAGCATGCTCTTGCGTAAGGCACGCGTTGTGTTTGCTCTAAGTTTGAGTTTAATATAAATGTAAAATTAATATTTCATACTTTACTCCCTCCAGTCCTGATTAAATATCTCATATTTGATCGGTGCAGGTTTTAAGAAATTATGTAATTTTGTGAAGGAAAAATGGTAGAATTAGTTAATGAAATACGAGTCTCAGTATTTTTTATATATTAGTTTTATAAGAATTATATTGTGATCGAAAATGAATTGGTGGAAAATGGGGTCCACTTGAAGGTGAAATGAGACATATATTAAGACATTTTATGAGGATAGGAGGGGAATAGTATTTTTTTTATTTTTTGTGTTAAAAAATTATCCCAACTAAAGTGAGCCGAATGAAAGATAGATACCAGAATATTCAAACCTCAAATTTAGATATAAAATTCAATACCAGAATATTATTTCAAATTCAACCAATCACAGCCCATTAATTTGTTTTAACACTTTCAGGCACATGTGATAATACTAGTAATAGGTAAGCATGGCTTAGTTGTAGGTTAATCAGGCACATGTGATTTAAAACTTCATTCCACTATGAATTATAGCTGCCGACGACCTTTCATTACATTGTTTTTCCAAATTTGCTGTACGCTTTTAGCTATATTCTCTTATTTGATTGAAGTTCAACGGTTTTCATATTATTTAAATAAATTGTGGAAAGTTCAGCAAAGTTAACCACAGATTCATGATCGAAATAGTTCTAATTATTTATCAAAATTTATTAAGGTTGGTTGAAATGTTTACTTATCAAAATTAATTGTATCAAAATTTATTAAGGTTGGTTGAAATGTTTACTTATCAAAACTAACTAAGGTTGGTTGAAATCCAATATTGAATCATTAGTGATTGAATTCAAATAAAACCCAGCACTCATATGCTATATTAAAATTATCCAAACTTAATTATTTTTAACTTTTTGGTAATGAAATATACTCTTTTCGTTCCGCCATAGTTGAAGTGTTTCTCTTCGGCTGGAAGATTAAGAAAAAAATGTTTATTGTATTAAATAAGGAGAGAGAAAAGTAAGAGAGGAAGAAAAATTGAGAGAATAAAGTGGAAAAATGAATAGAGTAAGAGGCAGAATGATTATAGAATAGAGAACGTCCGTTAGTATCATATACTACCTCCGTCCCACTCAAGTTGTCAATATTTTCTCTTTACTTTCTCCACCTAATAATTACTCATAAAATCTCGTGCCACTCAAGAATATGGACATCTTGAGTGGAACGGAGGGAGTATAAAAATGACTTAAGTATGATAGAACTTCTTTAATAGAAAAATGATTCAACTATGAGTTAGTTACAAGTGGTTGATATTCATATTTTGGTTGCGACTCTACAAGTGATCAATTTCTATTTATAATAATAATAAAAAAAATCAATACATTCACTCTCTCTCATGCATTATTCTATCTCATATTTTATTATCTCTATTACTTTATCCTCTCCACTTAACTTAATAAATATTTTTCGTAGATTTGGTACCGAAAAGAAATCAATCACTTATGTTATTCCGAGAGTATATATGACTTGTTTTTTTAATCGGTAAATATGTCGAGATATTTTCTTCACTGGAATCATATTTTTAGAATGTAATAAAAAAATATTTAATCACTACATCCGTTCTTTGCAACTTTTGGATCAACTTAAAACTCGTTCAATTTAAAAGATTCTTCATGCTATTTTATGCGGAATAAACCCAGGTTATCTAATACGAAGGGAAGAGGAAAGTTAGAGACTAATTACATTTACGTAATGGATTAACATTGACCATCTATGAGTCGACGAAAAGTAATTGTGGAAAAGATCAATTTGTGTAAAGTAGTTGATAAAATTTAACTAACGAAATGGTCAAATTCGCTGTATTTAGAAAATTCAAACAAATTAATGGATGAAAATAAGAAAACCAGAGTTTCTTTAATTGTATCACACGTAAATATTATGGGCCCTTTTCACTTAGAAAAATCTACCATGCACTTTCATCACCATCCTACATCTATAAATACTTCGAATATCTCAAAAAAAAACATACACAGATTAGATTCAAACGTCCTAATAGAGGTAACAAGAAGAGGCAAAAAAAAAAAAAAAAAAAAAAAAAAAAAAACTAGCTATAAAATAGAATTAGGAAGCATGAAGTACCTAGTCTTGTTATTTCTTTTAACATGTGCATTCGTTGCTACCCATGCAAAAATTCATCGTCACAAATTTGTTGTAAGTAATATTCTTATTCTTTTGCATTATATCTTTCGCCAACACAATATGTTTTTGAATTTACAATTTTCATGTTGTTTTAAAAACTTTGAAAATCAACCTTTCATTTTGCAATTACTATGTCTCCAAAAATAATTACTACAATATTGTGTCGTTTATCAGTTCATTAAATATACTCCCTCCGTCCCCTAAAAATAGAAACTCTCTCCTTTTTGGTCCGTCCCCTAAAAATATAAACTTTCTATTTTAGGAAATTTATGTCTATCTAATGAGATGAGACCCGTTTTTCACTAATACACTTTTCTTTTTTTACTTCTCTCTTACTTTACCAATTTTGAATAAAAACTCGTGTCATTTCAAAAGTTCTTATTTTTGGGGGGACGGGGGTGTAGTTGTTTTAGGTGGACATGCACGCATAACATCTTTGAAAAACATAAAATGTTGGTTTTGAAATTGAAAGTGAAAGAAAGGTTGTTTTATAATCTAAAAATGAAACAATTTCCAAGCTATGCATTACAATCCTATGTTCCCTATTCCTATAATTGCAGTTGAAGGATACTCAATACACGAGGTTATGCAGCAACAAGAGCATATTAACAGTGAATGGGGAATTCCCAGGCCCAACATTACATGTTAGACAAGGAGATACTCTTATTGTTGATGTTATCAACAGAGCAACCGAGAACGTAACGATTCACTGGTAATTACCACTACCTAATCATAGTATCAATGTGTTCAAAATCGAAGAGATTTTCGTAAATTAGTTGATTTTATAAATGCAGGCATGGAGTGAAACAACCGAGATATCCATGGTCAGATGGTCCCGAATACATAACCCAGTGCCCAATTCGTCCTGGGACCAGGTTTAGCCAAAAGATCGTACTTTCTGATGAGATAGGTACTCTGTGGTGGCACGCTCACAGCGACTGGTCTCGAGCTACTGTGCATGGTTCGCTCATCGTCTATCCAAAAGAGGGCGATTCTTATCCCTTCCCCACTCCTGCTGCTGAGATTCCCATCATATTAGGTGTGTTGATTTTTTGTTTGTTAAGTCGCTTTTCCATCTTGAATCATCATTTTATAGTATTATGATCATATGCACCTAGTACTACTATATAATATTTCTTTTAAGTTAGTGTAATTTCTAAACATAACTAATTATTGAATATAGAAAAGTGATCTAGAAACGTGTAGATAATGATTAAATAATAAACCTTAGTTTCTTCAAAAATGTAAACAACCGTATTAATAAAATATTGCATTCAAAACAAAGACACCCGCTATTTATAAGCAACTAGAAAACCCTAGGGACCCAAAAGGAAATAAAACGAAAACTAGAAATTAAACGATTAAGCTTGAAAAAACAGTACTATATTTTTGTATTTTTTTCGACCTCTAATCGATGTCTGGTGGCCAAATTCCGTTGTAATCAGTATTAATCTCTTATTGAAAAATATTTGTAATATAGGAGAATGGTGGAAAAGAGACATCCAGGAAGTCTTGTCTGAATTTTTGGCTAGTGGAGGCGACCCAATCATTTCTGATGCCTTCCTCATAAATGGTCAACCTGGTGATCTCAATCCCTGCTCTAAACCTGGTAACAAACCATTGTGACAAATTAATACATGTATATGTTTTATTTTTATATAGTAGGTTTTAGTCTTAATTTTGGAAATGAACACAGATACATTCAAGGTGAAGGTCGATCATGGGAAGACATATCTATTCCGAATGATCAACGCAGTGATGAACAATATAATGTTCTTTAAAATCGCCAACCACAACATCACCATAGTCGGATCGGACGGCAGCTACACGAAGCCATTCGCCACAGACTACATTGCAATATCGCCCGGCCAAACCATCGATTTCCTGTTGGAGGCCAACCAAAACCCTAGCCATTACTACATGGCTTCGAGAGTGCATAGCGTTGCCGGAAATTCATCAGAAAACACGACCACCGCCATTGTCGAGTACACTGGAAACTATCCCAACTCGTCTTCCCCCCTGTTCCCTACACTCCCCCCGATAGACGACACCATAGCCTCTGATAGTTTCACAGCGCGGCTGAGAAGCTTAGGTGGCGAAGATCACCCAATCGACGTCCCTCGGGAAGTAGAGAAAACGTTTTTCTTCACACTCTCAATCAACACATTTCCTTGCCCTGAATGTACTGGGCAAGTGACTGGCCAACGGCTGAAGGCAAGCATCAACAACATCACATTCGTTCAACCGAGAATCGACATTCTTGGAGCGTATTACAATCAGATTCCAGGAGTCTACAACGAAAGCTTCCCTAGAAACCCACCTTTCACATTCAACTACACCGCGGAGAATATCTCTAGCATCTACCGTACGCCTCAAAATGGGACAGAAGTTGCAGTGTTGAAGTATAATACGACAGTGGAGGTTGTGTTCCAAGGTACTAATCTTGGTAATGGGGTATATCATCCGATGCACTTGCACGGCTACAGCTTCTATGTGGTTGGAATGGGGACCGGAAACTTCAACAGGAAAAGGGACTCGGTCGGGTATAATCTTGTTGATCCTCCTCTGCAGAATACTATTGCTGTTCCAAGCAATGGATGGACTGCCATTAGGTTCAAGGCCAACAATCCAGGTAAATCACATTCACTTTTATTTATATAGGGATAATCCTAACCCTAACCCTAACTCTGTACCTTTGTTGTAGGTGTTTGGCTAATGCATTGTCATTTGGAGAGGCATGTTAGCTGGGGAATGGAGATGGCGTTCATTGTGAAAAATGGCAAGACTCCGGATGCGAAGATGCTGCCTCCGCCTCCGGACATGCCCAAATGTTGAGCCGTCTAAAGGAAATATTGAACAATTTCAATCTTACTCTTCGTGTGCTTCATTTATTTTTATTTCTTATATGTCAATTGTGTGTTTAACATAGTTTGATTTCTTAAGTGTGATATTAAATTGCTATGTCAGTTTGTAAGCTAAGAGTGAATTCATTTTCAAGAATTAATAAAATTTGTGTTGTGTGTGCTTCTAAAGTCAGATCTTCTATAGCACAATTGTGTTTCATCTTTTAATGCACCCATATACAAACATCATGTGGCGATTTTGTGTATTAAAATTAACGGTGTTAACTAACTATTGATTAATACATCGTGCGTGTCGGGTCGTTATTTGGTCAACCTGTTAACGACACGACCCAATAAGGACAAACACGAACACAACCCGTTAAGAAAACCCTAAACCCAAACACGAACACAACTCGTTAAGAAAACCCTAAACCCGAACACGAACACGACCCACAACCCTCAAATCCGAACACGACACGAACCCATTAACGACACGAACCACTTTGGGTCAGGTCAACACGACACTATAACAACTCGATAAGAACCTGATAACACGGTAAGAACCTAATAACAACTGCTATTGATTAACAAAAGTTACAAACTTTGAATCTGATCATTAAGAGTCTAATTAAAAACCTAAAATCTGATTACACAATGTGATTTGATGAACAATAACATCAATAGATTCATAGCAAAGAAATCAAACAAAAAAAATACTCCTTCAATCCGTGAAATGTTGTCCAGTTTTGTCATTTTGGTCTGTCCGTGAAAAGTTGCCCACTTTGTTTTTTTCTACTTTTGGTAAATGAACCTCACTTTCCACTAACTCTTTACACTCACATTCTATTATAAAACTAATATATAAAAGTGGGACCCTCATTCCACTAACTTTTTCAACTCACTTTTCTTCACATTTCTTAAACCCGCACCGAGTCAAACTTGGACAATATTTAGTGGATGGAGGGAGTATCATTTTTAAAATGCTAAAAATTAATAATATTATAATATTATTTCTAAACGGGTAACCCGAACACAACACGAACACGACACGAATTTTTCGTGTCCTTAACGTGTCGATCTGATTAGGACACGAACCCAATAAGCTTTGACCCAAACCCATTAATTTCGTGCGAATTCGTGTCGGGTTATCGTGTCGTATCAAAAATTGACGGCCGTAATACGTATAGAGAAAATTTCAACTCTTCCTTCTAGCCATTATTCTTCTCACATATAACCAAAACTTGACACTCTTCATACACCATTCCTAATAAAATCACCTCTCTAGAAAATCACATAAAATTCATGTGTGATTTGGCACAAATTTTAAGAAATGTAAAGGAAATTGGTGGAAAAGTTGAGTAATGTAGGTCTTACTTTTATATACTTCATCTAACCCATATAAATAAAGATATTAGTAACAACACGTATTTTAAGGCATGATTTGTAATGTTCACAGAGAATACTCACCTCATTAGAGAAGAAGAAATTACCAAAAATAAAAGTGGACTATTTTTTGGGAGGGATCAAAATGGAAAGAGTCTCTATTTTTATGGAACGAATGTAGATTAGTTTTATAGTAGAATGTAAGTGTAAGAATTTAGTGGAGCGTGGGATTCACTACCTAAAACAAAAAAAATGTAAGTAAAACTTTAAATTGTGTACGTCCCAAAATAGTACTTTCGAACACTATTTTGTGGATAGAGGGAGCAACAAAAATATCTCCACCTTTTCCTTTGAAGGATATAGTATTACATGGCAGGTTTATATCAAAATGACAACCCAAATGAAAGTGACAACCTACCACCATTTGTAGCCATCAGATCTATTAAATGGATGGATGAAATGGTTTTAAAGGATTAGAGTACGGAGTGCTTGTTTATGATAAAAATCTTGATTGTAATGGTAATTAAGAGATCGGATGGCTATTAATGGTGGTAGATTGTGATAGCTCTTGGTAAAGGTTTAAAAGTGTAATAGACTCTGTGTCGTGCGCCAACTAGCTAGGAGGGACCCAGATCTAGTCTTGTCGTTGTACCTAAACCTTCGTATCAAAACTTCAACCCACTTACACTTGTGATTCGGAAAGGGTTGGCTTGCTGCCACGTTTTATGTGGGTTGAACTAACTAGGATGGACTGAAACGAAAAAAAAGGATCTATACCTAAATTAACCAGGAGGTCGGGTGTGACTCAAAATGCAACGTGTCATGAAATGGAGTATGTGAATATGAGGAACTCGACTACTAGTGTGAACCTGAAATGAAACTGCTAGATGAGACTTACTGAAATTAGGCTTGACAAAAGGTAAAAGCAACAAGCAACCATAGATCCTAAATAACTACCTAGGTGTAGAAAAGCTTAAAAGTATAAAGTACAAAAGCACAAAGCATATATTTGGTCCCTTTCTTTGATTCTGGTATTTTCTTCCTCGCCAAGCAAAACTAACATAAATCAACAACTTCCATGGATGATCAATCTTAAACCCCCGAAATTATAAATGCAACGAAAATAGAACAGAATTGAAACCATGCATTTTCTTGTTGCTGCGTCTGATTAAAACATGCAAAACACTCAAGAACCGTCAGATCTACCTTGAACTAGGCATAACTAAAACAAGCACTAAAATCTAAGCTAAGATCAACACAAGATAAACCAAACAAAAGCTTTATATCTTAAAACTAGATCAAGATCCACGATTAACAAAACAAAATCAACCACGAATCCAACAACGATACGAAATCTACCACGAGATTTAACTAAGGAAATCTGAAAACTAAACAGTAGAAAGCTTCAAAAACTGAAGTGGAAATTCAAAAGAGAAAGTAAGAATGTTTATGCTCATAACAACATTGAAACTGTTTCAGACCAGCTGCGATGGTTGGAACGAAACTGGCATGGTGAACGTCCCCTTCAGCTGGAAAGGTGTTGAACGGAAAAAAAAATGAGGCGTAAAGAATGATTTTCCGAAACTCTTTATCTTCATGTTAAGCCCCCTATTTATAGGACGGTGTGCCCCAAATGCCTACAATTATCGCTCTATTGCATTGACATTTTTACCCCTTCAAAATCTTATATCTAGTCTCCCTAGGGTCTACTGATCAGTTTGCACTTTTTTTTCTCGTTTTCCACTTAGATTTTTCTACGGCTCCCCTTACACAAGTCTAGACCCTCTTCCTGCACTTAGCAAATAAATTGTGCATATTATCTGTTTAAGCACGATAAACAAACCAGTAATCAAGACACAAAACTCGACTTATAAGGTTTAGCAAATAAATTGTACATATTATCTGTTTAAGCACGATAAACAAACCAGTAATCAAGACACAGAACTCGACTTATAAGATTGTTATTCTAATTATGGTGTTAACATAGTGTTCCCCGTATATAGCATCCATATGAGTGTGTGACCAAATGGAATCTAAAATGAGAATCAATCTCATCCCATTCGATATCAAGATCCAAAGAATCTTGCTTTTACCACTGCAATGTGTCGTTGGATTATTTTATTTATTTTCCTTTAATTTCATTTGAAAATAGTTTTAGTGTCGAAACGTCGATGCCTTTTTCCATCTCAAAGTAAAACAGACATTATCTAGTATTGAGCATATCAGTCAAAAGTTATTTGTAATTTTTTACACTAACAACATAAGTGAACATATTAATTCACAAGTATTAAATTAAACTGCCTTTAATTTAATACACTTTCTACGAAAAAATATTTTGAATTCAAAATTTATGTAAAATCAAAGTTTGAAATATTATTCTAATTAAATAAAAAAATAAAATTAATTACTATTATCAACAATGTTTTCTATATATTTTATAATTTTATCCCAATAATGATATTCTAGAAATTACTAACTGATACTCCCTCCGTCCCCGATTAAGAGTCACACTTTTCCATTTCGGTTCGTCCCTAATTAAGAGTCACACTTCATTTTTACCATAAATAGTAAGTAGGTCTCACATTCCACTAACTCAATTCACTCACATTTTATTATAAAACCAATATAAAAAAATGGGTCTCACATTCCACTAACTTTTTCAACCAACTTTTCTTTACATTTCTTAAAACTCGTGTCCGGTCAAAGTGTGACTCTTAATCGGGGACGGAGGGAGTATTTAAAAGAAGAGCAAATTGCATATAAAGTCATGAACTTCCAAAATAGTTTGGTTTTTCTCGTGAACTTTAAAATGTTGCATGAAAAGTCATAGTGTATTTTATCAAGACTGTAAATTTCTCTTTCGACCCGACTCGATAGATTTTTGACAAAAACTTATTCTACGTGGTGCGCCGGAGGCATGACTTGGCAAATGACAAATTTAGGTTCAATTCGAATTGTGGAATTAATGCTACTTTTATGCTGAATTAGACTTGTATTGTCACGACCGCACTTTCTAAGGATAGAAAGCTCGGTTGATCGCGACTAGGGGAGGATGAAAGAAGCGGGGAAGAAAGGGGGAAAACGGTGGCACAACTGAACTTGAACTGAAATAACTTGGAATAATATATATCAGAATGCATAATACAAGGAGTGTAAACTCGACTTTTACATTGCAGCGGAAGAGTCAAGAGCAGATGACATCGTGTATGGAGACACGACGCATCCAAGTACTATTCTATCGAAGGATCTTCATTTGTCTGTGCTCAACACCGCCCGCCGTCATCACTGCTCAACCTGCACATTTTTAAAACATATGCAGGGCTGAGTACTTGGTGTACTCAGTGGACACGTGCCGAAATATATTTTACTGAAAAGAAAACTGGTTTTGTCAAGCCACTACTAAGTGAGCTCGGGGTTTTATCTTAAAAGGCCCGAGGACACTAAAAGCATTTCTATAGTGAACCCTGGAACAAATACCATATCTGTGAGTGAACCGGGTATGGGGCTGACCCCACTTACAAACCCGCATTCACTAATTCCTGGTGAACCGAAATTCACGAACTCTTGGTCTAGTAGGGACGTCGCCCTTGCTAGACAAACAGATAGGCAAAGTTCAAAACAAAACTTGGCAAGACAAAACATACTGATAACTAAAATAACTGAAAGAATTCGTACTGGGAACGTAAATAACTGTACTGTATTCAAACTGCAAAACATACTGGGAACATAAATAACCAAAAGCACATTCGTATAAGGCTCACGTAATATCATATCACAATAGCACTTTTCATAAAAACTGTACTTTAAACATAATACTTCTCATAAAACTGTAACATACTTTAAACTGAAAGCTCACTAAAAATATATTTCTCGTAAAAACTGTAACATTAACAGAAAGCCCATAATATACTTATCATAAATACTGTATATTAAACAGAAAGCCCACGTAAAATACTTCTCGTAAAGAACTGTACTGTAAAAGTAGAAAGCCCACCTTGTTCGCTTAATTTCCTTTAATTGAATTTCTCGCTCTGATCTTAACTTGCGGAGATAGTCCTTTGTGAAAAACATAACATAACAACATACTAATTAGACTCGAGACAAAATCTCATACTTATAGGAATGCATGCCCTAATTAATTTCTTTTATTCTTTGCTTACTACTTGGAAAATTCTAGAACTTGCATATTAATTAAATCGGAAAATTTAATTAAATCGGGAAATTTAATTAATAGAACTTCTTTATTAGGTTTAATTATTTCTGTGACCTGAGAACGTCGTCTCCCTCTTTCTTTCTATTTCCTTAACAGCAGACCCTTCAACATTTTTTTGTCTTCGAAACTTGCAAACAATTGCGCATTTAACCGGGCTCCCAAATAAATTCCATAAATTTCAGCCCAATCATAAATAATTTAATCTGGCCCAAAATTCCAATCAAATTAAAAGGAGCAGCCCACTTACAATTTTGTTTGGGTCCATTTTAATTTCCCTCACCATTCTTGCCCCAATCCTCAACTAAATTAAATCCTCCCTGGCCCAAATCTCAATTAAACAACTAGCCCAATTAAATCAACAATATGAGCAACCCACTTATACTCACTTCATCGGTCCTCCTCCCCCAAAATCACTGAAATCCCTAACTCCTTCTCTCTCCTTTCTCCGGCGAACTCCCTTTCCAATCTGAAATTCCTAGACCGGAGAGCCGAAAGGCATCGCCTCCCTCCTTCTTGCCGCGACGCAGCGCTCCAGGCTGCTCGTCCTCGTGTAGCGCTCGGGGTAGCTGCTGTCCGAGAGCTTGGAAGCTGCTCGTTGCTGTCTCCCGTCGCCGTCGCCGACGTCTCCAACTGCAGCCGGCGCTGCTCGGTCCGCTTCTCAGACCAGCGCTACTGCCGCCTCTCCCATCCTCCTCTTCTCCGTCGAATTCGCGTCGTCCTGACGGATTTCCGGAGCTCCTTTGCTCGCGGTCGGCCACAGCCTCCGTCGCCGCCGGTTCGTCGCCGCCGGTTCGTCGCCGCCGGTTCGTCGCCGGACAGCCCTTCGGTTGTCGGCCTAAAGCTAAGTCTTCTGTCTTATAGCCTATTTCCCTTTTGTTTACTTCGATTCTTATTAAGTGTGAGCTAGTTTCTGTTCTTAAACATGAGTTTCGTAGCTGAGGTTAATTGTGAAAATCTGTTGGGCGAGAAAAGGCCTAAGCTGGTTGTTCTTGTGCTTACTGTGGTGTGCATTAGAAGTGAAATAAAGCTTTAGGTTTTCTTATCCTAAGCATGACATTTTAGAAGAGGCAGAGGGTGTGCAAGTGCTTTACTATATCCTTCCATTTATTCCCATCATGTTATTAAGATCTGAAATGGTGGTGCTCTAAACATGCTTGTGCTTGGTTTCTACATGAGCATGAAATGAGGGTGTTGTGGAGCTACCTGCTGTGCTGTGGTGATGAAACTGGAAGAGAAACTGATGTGTTCTTGCTAGCTTAGTCTACTCACTGCCCCTTTCACAAAGTTCACTCTCACTGTTGCTGGAAAATTCTCATGGTGTTTATGAGAGTGTTCATAGGTGGTGTGGAGGGGAATTTATAGGCAGAGTGTGTACTCGTGAGGCCTTAATTGGAGCTGTTGTATTCCCTTGTTCTCTTCCTGCAGCAAATCCTCTTTATTGTGATTCTGCAGCAAAACTTTAACTGAAAATTGGCTCCATATGGGTACCTAGTACTTAGCTATTAACTTCCATTGTTTGCTTGTGGCTGGTGAGAAAACAGGTGCTGCATTAGTGTGGAGGATTTGCAGGATTGACTTGCCCCTTTTGGGTAAGTCTTTGGTCTTTCAACTAAAGGGAGGTTGTCTCCTTCCTCATGGTAAGAGTTCCTTTTAATTTCTTTTGTTCTTTAGTAACTAAAGCTGGTCTCTACTTTGCAGGTTGGGAGAGGACTTGGGCTGCCAAGCTGCTGTCCGAGACGGGCTTGATGCCTCGGGCCCAACAGGCTGATCGGATAGGGCCGACTTATTGGGCTTCAAAAGGGCGTGATGCGGTTCACAAGATTAGGCCCGTTGTTTATAGTCTTGTGATTGTAGTCATGATCTGTTTTTTTTTTCTCAAACTCATAAATTCATGCACTTAATTTTATGTAATCTGAAACATGTTCTTGATCCATTATTTATTTTGGGCTTAACTTCTCTTGTACTAAATGAAATTTGAAAATACTCTTGATCAATCTTAATGTGAAATTCTCCTTTGATCGTCTTAACGATCATCTTGTTAAAAAAAATTTTGTCTAGCCATTCGGCGTTCCTTTTAGAAGAGCTTAAAAGATGTCCAAAAGTCGGGGTGTTACATGTATGTTTATGTTGATTCGTATTCTGAATTCAATTTGTGAAATTCGATTAGTATGTTTTCATTTGTGCTACTTGTATATTTGTGATAAGTCCACGGTCAGGGATTGCAAAGATAGAAGAGAAACAATCAGAATTGATGGAGCTGTGCGCCACGTAGGATAAGTTTGTGTCGCAAATCTATCGGGTCGGATGTGAAATTTACACAATCAATAAAGTTCATGACTCTTCATGCAACATTTTATGTTCACGCAAAAAGTCAAACTATTTTAAAAGTTCATGACTTTACATGCAATTTGCCCTTAAAAGAATAAATCAACATCATCTAGTTTCCAATCTAGTAGTCATAATTAGTTTTTATGTACTCCTTCCGTTCCTTCATAGTTGGGTCATTTTTCCATTTCGGGAAGTTTATTCATAGTTGAGTCATTTCCATATATAGTAACTTATTTCTCTTTCTTACTTTACTCTCTCTTACTTTATTCTCTCTACTTTATTCACTTTTTACTTTATTCTCTCTACCTTTTTCTCTTTCTTACTTTTTTATCTATTTATTTAACACACTCAATATTCATTTCTTAAACTCCGTGCCGAAAAGTTCCGCCTCAACTATGAGGGAACGGAGGGAATATTGATTAAGGATCGATCTTAGGAGACAATGGTTGACGCATGATTTTAATGCTAGGTCCATATTATTGTTAATATTTTTTACATATTTTTAGCATTAACTAATGAAAAAACAATTCCGACTTGAATATTACATATCTAAAATAGAAATGAATAATAAGACATAAATCATTTGAAAATCAACAATATAAACTAAAAAAAAACCAGCTATAGTGTCGGTGTCAAAATAAATTAAGAATATTTATTTTTGTTAAATAAAAACATAAGTTATAAATTAAATTTACTAAGAGTATGTATGTGGTATTTTATATTGCTAACTTATATCCTTAAATTGCTAACTACAACTAAATGATAGGCATTGGATCATTAAATCAAGGTATAAAATCGAGTATCAATGCAACGTGCAAAAAATGTCAATCAGGGGTATTCATGTCAATTAACAAAAAATTAATTATAACTAACTTTTTAAAAATATCTCTAATCTTTAAATAATTATAACTATCTCAATTTAAATTATTTTTTCACAGAAATATCTTATTAACTCCAAGAGTGGACTCAGCAAGAAATTCATAGAGTAATCAAACTCCAACTAGCTAGGTTCGAATAATAAAACCTTATTTCAAGCTCCTCTTGAGGATGTTATCAAACGAGACTCACCTGGCGCACGATTCAATATAATAGCAATCCTAGCACCGCTAGATATTAATCACCACTACCCAATATACCAGTCTTATTGGGTTGCGAAAAAACCCGCACCATTTGGTAAGTTAAAGTAGTGCATCATCAATACCGTATGCTCAATGCTAACGTACATTGATTAAAAAACAATAATTAACAAGACCTCGTCTTTCAGTAGATAGCATAAAGATATGTCTCGCTGTTAGATCCAATTCAGTGTTGTACCACACCAACGTCATCTTATTTCGTAAGGCTTAGAAATAATCGGACTGACATTGCAACCTTTCACGATAGGTAGTCTAAGTCTATCTAGGTTGTGAAATACTTCTTTTTCTTTGTTCAGAACTGACTGTGTTACCTTAAAGTGGACGTCGCCAACAACCGGTCTACTAAAACAAAGACTTACACTTTGTTAAGTTACTTACACATTTAAACATGTAATAAACATCCATTAAATGTAAAACATAACAACATTATGACAAAAATAATATGTTTTATTCCTTGGAAAATAAAATAAGAGTTTTAACAGTATTCAATCACTCGAAAGGTGATTTCTAGTATACAAACTCTAACAAATTATTATGGGACGGATGGAGTAATCAGCAATAGCGAGAACAAATCTGCAATCGTTTGAATAAACTATATTAGGAACAAGTATAATAAAGTAATATGTAAACTGCAAATACTACTTGGTAACACTGCAATTTAGTAAGACAAAAAACTGTTACAAATGATGTAGGAGAGTAACACTGCAATATTCGTAGGGTAAAACTGCAATCTGGTAAGGTAAAAAACTACTCCCTCCGTCCCATTATAGGAATCAATCTTGTTATGGGCACGGGTTTTAAGAAAAGTAAAGAATAGTGGATTGTAAAAGTTAGTAGAATATGAGGCCAACTTTTTTATATTGGTTTTATAATAAAATGTGAGTAAAGTGAGTTAATAGAATGTGAGACCGACTTACTATTTATGGTAAAAAGTGAAATGTGACTCTTATTGTGATACGAACCAAAATGACAAAATGTGACTCTTATTGTAGAACAGAGGGAGTATTACGAATGATACAGGAGCGTAACACTGCAATATTCATAGAGTAACACTGCAATTTGGTAACTAACTAAAAATAGGAAAATGCCGATTTTGCCCTTCAGCGTTTTTTATGTTCCAATTTAAATAAAATGGGTTTCCACATGGCAGCTTGAGAATCACACGATCTTCAAATTTAATGATCTGAAATAGTGGTATGGTGTTACAATAAAGAGGGTTGTCATATTAATATACCCCTATATATAAAGATTTGGTGTGAAGAAAACAATCATTAATAGCTATACAAAATTAACCAACTAAAATCAAGCAAAGAACGCTTGCAACGGGATTCAACACCTGATCTGTGGTTGCACACCACCTGCGCGCGCTGTTAAAGTATTGTTTATTATAGTATGAATATACAATATATAGTAATATTGAAAGGGACATTGGTCCCTAATATCATGGAACTTTCAAAAAGTTGGGTTTTTCCCACGAACTTTCAACTTGATAAATAGTATCACGAACTTTACCTGAGTTTGTTTTTTCCTACCGGCGATAAAATTTCGACTATAGTAATGAATTGAAAAACAATTTTGAAGGGTGTGCTTAATGAAAAACTATCCTCAAAGATTAAAGAACTGGAAACTCTCGAAGTTGTTGAGAAATTAAGAAAAAAAATACCTAACTTATTAAAAGTTCCATGATATTGAGGGCCAATATCCCATAACGAAAATAGTTGGGGTTCCCAAGGACCCACCATGTTCCGACGTGTGTATCATGACCATGCATGCACATGTATAACAATACTTCAAAATTTTGTGGTGTTTCTTTTTCTCATTTCTATATTACTCCTTCCGTCCCGGCTAAGATGACACATTTCTTGGCCGGCACAGGATTTTAGGAGTTATTGGTTAAAGTGTTTAATTGGAGAGATAGTTGGAATCACACAAGTTTTAATGCATGATTGGTAAAATTATAAAACTAGAAAGAAAATTTATTACTCCCTCCATCCCATAAAAATAGTTGCAATGGGTATGACACGGGAATTAAGATAAAATTGGTAAAATAAGAGAGGAGAAGAATTGTATGGTAAAGTAAGAGAGAGGAGGAGAATGGTAGTTAAAGTAGTGTTAGTGGATAGTGGGACCTACATTATTAAATTGATATAGATTTTCAAAATTGGAATGCGCATATTTTTGTGGGACGGACGAAAATGAAAAGTGCACATATTTTTATAGGACGGAGGGAGTACTATATATTAGTGGAGAATGAGACTCAACTCATTAGAATGTTAGTACAAAAATTTAGCCAAAAATGATATTCAAGAAACTACTAATTGATACTCCCTCTGTCCCACAATAATTATCACTCTTATTGTGGGCACGGATTTTAAGAAATGTAAAGAAAAGTTAGTTAGAAAAGTTAGTGAAATGTGATACCCACTTTTTTATATTGATTTTATAATAAAATGTGAGTGAAATGAGTTAGTAGAATGTAGAAGCTGCTTACCATTTATAGTAAAAGTGAAGTGTGGCAATTATTGTGGAACGGATGGAGTATGTAAAAGAATAAATCTACATCATCTATTTTCCATTCCACTAGTCTTAACTAGTTTTAAGTTATTGATTGAGGATCGATCTTAGGAGATCATAACCATGCATGCATATGTATAACAATACTTCAAAATTTGTTGTGTTTCTTTTTCTCATTTCTTTATTATTTTTGACAAACTGTCGAATTTAATTACAAGAGTTTCATGCAAGTTCTTTCATATAAATTTGAGCGTGAAGTGAGCAAAGACATATTGATAAGAAAACAGCAAAAGAAGCTAGGAAAGGAGAGTAGGAGAAGTACAGAGAAAATGTCATGATGTTTAATCTCACATGGGCCACATATATACATATATAGTACAAGAGACTAAGCTAGATTATTCACACCACCGATGGGATACTAATATTCCTAGCAAAAATGTACCAATGCTATGGCAGGAATTTAAGGCAATAAGTGCACAGGTAATATGTTTTCTCTTAGTACCTAGAATCTACAAAAATGCACATCCTGGATATTTAGGACTAGAAGAAAATAAGGGAACAAAGACTTCTCAAAAAAGTGATAAGATGATCCAACATAAATCACAATATTACGAAGCATGAGATATCGGAGAATAACATAATATCACGAATAACTTACTGGACTGAGCTCTCCCATGGTTCCTGTTGTGAAGACCTGCAACAAAGCTGTCAACTTTAATATATTTGAATTACAAAAAATAAATTAAGTAGAAAACTTTAGAATGCAATGGCTCTTAATAATTAGTTCATCCTTATTGAACTCTATATAGGATTACAAAAAACAGACCTCATCTGCTGTATGGAACTCTGACAAACTGATACGTCGCTCAACCATAACTAAGTTCTCATTCACTGCAAGGTCTATAACCTATGGAGAAAGTTTTATCATAAAGAATATCACAGAAATATGTACAATTCTTTGGAGCAGAATATTGTGAATCTTACAGTAGCACGAGTTACACCAGGAAGACAATAATCACTGTGGGGAGTAGCTACACAACCTTTCTTCACCAAAAACTGCAGTATGCCAATATCAAAAGATTAAAACGTTTAATATTAACAGTAACAATAAATGTAAAATACAAAAAACAGGACCCATTTAATCCAACCCAAACTCCCCTTAAAAGATAGAATCATATAAAACACTTGAAGTCTAGATACTAAGGTGGTGTTCGGTGTGAGATTATTTTAGTTAGAGGGGGTTGGCTATGCCTAATTATCACATGCTTATCCATCTTGGATTGAGTTGTAAGATTCAATTTCATGAACCAAACACACTACATATTTAATCCCGAGATACAATCTTGCAAACCGAACAGCCCAACCCCTAAGAGTATAGATAAGATAATACAGTACAACTGTATAAGGCAACACCAAATTCTTCCAATTCCCTCATCTTACCTCTCAATCTCAATCTAGTAATATATTGCATTTGAAAATGAATATTAACATTACAAATCAAATACTCCTGGAGTATAAGATAACAAAAAACGACAAGAATTATTATTAGTTTGCAGCTTCAGCTTTCTCCACTTGATGAAACTTCAAACAACTTATGAATTGGAGAATCATGCAGCTGAAAGGGATGTGGGAGATTGTAGATTTTTGGTCAAGTGAATGAACTTACAATGTTTGTTGCATTTGTTTCTGATACATATCCATCTTTATCAAGCATGATGGCATCATCAGCATGTGCATTATTCCCTTCTATCTGCACAAGTTTAAAATATGCCAAGTGAAGCTAAAGACGAACTGGACAGCATAATGTTGAACGGCCTCATATAAAAGATCCTTCTGTTTAGAAAGGAGTGACATTAATATTTAATCTACTATCTAGAACATTACTTACATGCAGGCAAGTTATTTTGTATTAAGGCCTTGCTCGTGGACATATTAAATAAGCGAGTGGTAAAGAAATTCAAACACAGAACATTCATCCGCCAATCTATACAATGTTCAATTGCCATCTCATCCAGAAACTTAAGCTATAACAGAGGACATTATTCAAATTTTATATCTTCAGCATGTCATAAAATTTGTAATGTCTTTAATATTCATTTGAGAACTGGCAGATACAAATTAACTGAATTTGCATATGACCGACCTTGGCAAGAATATTGTTAAGCAGATTGTTGTGGTGGATTTTCGAATCCAAATTCTGCAAAATAAAATAACAGTTGCTCGTCAAAGCATTGTAGTATTAACTAAACACAAACATATGAGTAATGACCATGGAACCACAGAGAACACTAAACATTCAAATGCCCTAATTAAACCACAAAACTATATACCATCAGATTACAGTAATAGTCAGTAGTGAATTAGCAATTGTTAATCTCCTGATTTATGATTCAAGTGGTGTATTATGATTTCCGAGTTCATACAAGCTTTCTTATGTGAAATAGCTAGAAAGTAGAATCATAACTCAAATCCAATGCATAATAAGCAAAACTCAGGCAAGCATTTGCAGCTAATTAAGCAGCTCAGGTGATCATATATAAGGTGAAAACCACATAATATAAAATATAACTAAAGTACCAATCTTGTTAGTGGAGTCATGTTCAAAGCATGCTCAATAGATTGTTGTGAAGAAAATTATAATAACTGGGATAACAATTTACACAATACATAATATTTTGTTGATATTCTCGTGTTGGATTTGGATGATATGCTCAAGTGAAGAGCAGGAGAAAAGAACTACATGGAACTAACAACAAAGCAATCATATGAAATAAGAGAAATAGTGGGAACATGTACTGCAAAGATCTTACATTGGGTGAATTACGGCGTGTGGTAGCCGTCACCAAAACTATACCCTTTTCATTGTCATATACTGGTGGCTTCCATTCAGCAAGCACTGCAAAACAAAGAGATTGAAACTGTCTTAATTTAAAGGTGATTTTTTATGTTTAAAAATTGACAGTGTTGCATATAGCAGCCATAATCACATTATAAGATTTCTAGCTTATTTAACATTGTTTTAAACACATTGCATCTTACCAATCAAAGTACATCCATATTGGTTGAAAGTTGGGCTCATTCCAGATGTGACCTACGAAATAGATAAAGGAATGATCAGGAGATCTTGAATATCAGCTGATAAATTTATAAAGAAAGTTGCTGCAACATGAGCTGAAACCTTAAATACGATATCAGGAAATATAAATGGTAATTAAGGTAGAAGGGCAACCTTACACGACAATGCTTATTTGTTAACCAGGGATTGTGCAACTCAAATATTTGCATGTGAAAATTAGGTTCTGATTTTCTGTTTCCTTAGCGAGAAGTTTCACTTGCTTATTATACACAAGGAAACCCAGAAACTTCCTACACTGATGCTCTCACTGAGTTAAACTAACACTCTATATGTTTTGTACAGAAAAAATAACTCTCAGTTCAAAGTATCTTCAGTGCAACAAGCTATGAACCAGAATTTTATGCACCACCACTGAGTGCCAAAATCATCAATTCCATTATCCTCTTAGGATGTATCAGAAGATTCCATTTTCTATAATGAATGTAAAAACTATCACCTTCACAATTAAAGTAACCATGTGAAGAAGCTCCCAATAAAGGGGAATAATATAAAATAATGAACCTTTCACTTCTTTCAAGGGGTGGGAAACAAAGAATTAGGGGACAGAGGATAAGAATTTCCATCTCCGCCCATACTGTTGTCACAGAATTCAGGATTTGGCAAATCCAGATGCTTGTTAGCATAATGTTTAAGCTTTATCATTTCTTGATGGATTGATAAACTTCTGACTAAACCACTGAGGCATATCAGTATCAGGAAATTTCTATTCAAAAAAGTTTTTACCCAGAACTAATAGCGACGTAATCCCTCCTTCCCAACAAATCAAAATGTGTGTCCACTCCACTTTCAATAATTTTCTATCATACGATACCCAAAAGAAATAGGAGGAACAAAGGTAAAATATTACTGCGACAAAGAAGTATTTCCCGCACATATCAATTGAAATCTGAAATCGTTAGAATTCATATCATTAAATACAAACACAAATAAAAGGCTAGGTTGACAAACCTTCTTGCCACGAGTCAGAGTCAATCTGACATGCACATTATTAAACATTTCATTTTTTATCAAAGTTTTGAAAATTGCTTCCTTCACCTGCAACAAGTTTCACATAGAACCAAGGCATTAATAGGTGATTCCAAGCACTATTCTATCAAAGTAGGTGCCATCTTGTATAATCCATGTAGCAAGTTCATATCTCCATTTGCGACGATTAAAGTAATGAAGGACTTTGGCTAACCTGCTCACGAGTTGGTACATTGCTAAAAGCCAGCGCTTTCGCAGAATCAAACAACCTGGACATAGAGAACCAAATACATAGTCAAACATAACAGACACATGCACACAAGTATATAATAAGCAAAACTCGAGCATAATTTACAATTTTGAATTTTTCTTAGATTAAAATTTTAAGAGTACTGCATTAGTTCATGTTTAGAAAAATCAACTTAATTAACTTGTTTGGGTGCACTACATGGGCCTTGTTTTCTACTAGTCTATATCAAAACCATCTCCAAAACCAAACCATCACTGATGAAATATAACACTTAGTTATATCTTGTTTATTCACCTGTCTAAATGCTCCTCCAATTTGAATATTTTGCCATTATAAATTCGAAGACCTTCCCAAACTCCATCTCCACCTTGGACAATTGAGTCAAATACTGAAACCTAAAGCATCCAAGAAGGAAAAAAGGATACTCATTAAGGGTTGCATTCTCTTTAGTGAGACCAGCAATAAATATGAATTGTGACTTCGGAGTAGAAAACAGAAAACAACTCATACACTGTTAATTTCAGATACATAAATAAATGAGATTTAGTAACAATGAGAGGGAATCTAGCAATGCTATAAATCTCAAAAATTAACAAAGTATCATACTTTTGCACTTTCTCGAGGCATAATCTGATCACCAACCCAAAGAAGCAACTTCTCATTTGTAGAAACAGGGAGTTCAGGTTGGGCACAGTTTGATGATCCCCTAATATAGCACCTAAGCAAGTTGTACAAAGGTAAACTTTGATCCAGCAAGTTGTACATAGATGATGGAAATGGCTGAAAGTAAATTGAGAGATCAAGAATTAGTCTCTAACCATAAGTGTTCAATAATCCATTTAATGGATTCAGCAGCATTTGTAACATATCAGTGCCTTTTACCAATAGGGAGCCCAGACGCCATCAAATGGTTTTGGTCCAGATTCCCATCTGAAAGGAAATTTCAAAGAGTCATGCACAATGTGTTTGCAATTTGAGTAAAAACATAGCAGTTTTATTTATTTTAAAAATACCTAAAGTCATTTGCTCCCATTTGTCTTTGTTCCAAATTTAACTAGAAAATAATTCAAGGTAGTCAAGACAAAATCCCCACTCCAAAACCATAGACACTCCTAAATCTGAGCAGGCACCGGCGATCAAGCATAAATGGAGAGTGTGTGTGAGAAAAAGGACTTCTCATTCCCCTCCCAGGAAGAGAAGATCCTCTCATGGTGGACAAAATTGGCACATTCCAAATCCAACCTGGATACATCAAAAATTGCAAGGAATATGTCTTCTAAGATGGTCCGCCTTTCGCCACAGGCCTCCCCACTGAGGTCACATTCTCGCCGGAACAGTCAAGGATATTGTCACACACTATCGGTCGATGATGGGGCTGCCCGTGGAGCATGAAACTGATCAGAAATTTGGGGCTAAGAGCTTTTAGAGGATTTGGAAAATCGATTGGAGGGAAGGGGACTCCATTGTTTGGTTAAGGAGCTTCTCTAACAAGCTGGTGAAGGACCACAGGGGTTGAAGAAAATTGCAGAAGATAAAATGAGAAAGGAGTATAGGATTAGTATACTTATTGGGGAAAAAAAACAGATTGACCATCAATTTTGATGATTCTGTCACTAATCCTAATCTATTCCTACTCCACACTCACAGCAAATTAAAATGGACCCACCATCACTTAATAAAATTGGTCATGTTTATAAGATTATTTTATTTTGTTGTGAGTGTGGAGTAGGAATGGATTAGGATTAGTGGAGTAGGTGATCCTTACGGTCAATATCGGGCAAAAAAGCGGACCAAATCGATAAGTTAAGGACACATGTACCAAACATAATCTCATCTGGACCAAAATCATTAAACATCCATATGTATGTTAAGACCAGAAATGGACTTTAGTCTATATGACATCAAAATATTTGTTCCTCATTAGATCATGTCGTTATTGCTCTAGTTTAGCTGATCTGAGACATTTTGTTTCAGTGAAAGCTTGGAAATCAATAGTGCCATTAGAATTGAAGGTCTACCAGTCGTCATGTTATGAATTTAGGACATGTTCTTACTTCTTAAAATAAGTTGCTGAATATCTAAGCATACTTTGGGTTCATCGGAGAGATGTTCTGCTCATTGTCATTTGGTATATACTGATAAATACGACAGATCTTAGTAGGCTGACATCTGTCACCTTTCAAAGATCTATTACCATATTAAGACATAAATAATGACTCCTAACTTTTTCCTTACTTGATCGATTAGCGTCATTTAACTCTATAGATGTCCAATTAAGGTGCAGTGCTTCAATGCTATACGTTGATAATTACCCGTCTTCACTGGTTACCTAAGGGTGGCATAGGAGTGCTTTCCTATTTATGACACAGCTACAATCAAGATTTATAAAATGGGTTCCTTTAGAAAGCCGTTGAAGATCACAATGAAGGAGTGAAAGTTGAAATAATGCAAAACAGAACATAGCACTTGTTGAAACAAAAGACTTAGAGTGGTGAATAATTACCTTAACGAATCTGTACTTCTTTTCTCCAGGAGCGAAAATGATCTCTTGTATAACCTTATTTCCATCTGACTCCTGCTCATCAATACAGATAGTGCTCTTTGTTCTTATATCAATTATTTTGGGGGGGAGGGGAGGGATTAAAGGATAATCCTTCAAAAAATTCATAAATACAACAGTTCCCTTCTGAATAAAAGTCATCATAAATAAGGAGTATTCAAATTGAAACAAGCATCAGTTCAATTTCACCAATCACATCAAAAATCGTATTGACAATCGGAAGCTCACCCATTTTGACAGGAGTTCTTCTCTGTAAGGCGTTTGCTCGCCTGTAACTTGCAAATAGTTGGCATATAGAGGTTCATCCAGAACTTCCGTGTCATCTCTCTGGCCGAATCAAAATAAATCCAGGTTTACTCCAGGAGCGAAAATGATCTCTTGTATAACCTTATTTCCATCTGACTCCTGCTCATCAATACAGATAGTGCTCTTTGTTCTTATATCAATTATTTTGGGGGGGAGGGGAGGGATTAAAGGATAATCCTTCAAAAAATTCATAAATACAACAGTTCCCTTCTGAATAAAAGTCATCATAAATAAGGAGTATTCAAATTGAAACAAGCATCAGTTCAATTTCACCAATCACATCAAAAATCGTATTGACAATCGGAAGCTCACCCATTTTGACAGGAGTTCTTCTCTGTAAGGCGTTTGCTCGCCTGTAACTTGCAAATAGTTGGCATATAGAGGTTCATCCAGAACTTCCGTGTCATCTCTCTGGCCGAATCAAAATAAATCCAGGTTTACAATTATAATCATCACAGAACAATAATACTAATACACTCCATGTGAACTAAAGAAATCGGTAAAATTAAACTCCAAATCTATGTCCATTTTAAAAATTGGAGGGAAAATGGCAGAGAAAGACCAGAAACCGCCATGGAAGAAGAAATATGAAGAAGAAGAAGAAGAAGAAGAAGAAGAAGAATTAGAGATGCCCACGGTCCAGTTCAGAAAACCCGAAGGGAATCGCGAGGGTGTTTCGCGGTTCTGGTTTAGATTCCCAAACTGCTGGTTTCGGTTTCAGTTTCGAACTGGTGGTTTTTATGGTTTTCACTGTCTCGAACCAATGGTTTTTTGTGTTTCCTGCTCGATTTTTTGGCATTTTTTTTGCAGTTCCAGCACGATTTCAGTTTTGGAAATTTGGACCTGAACCGACCCACAATTTAAATCTCATAGTTTAATTGGCAATTGCTAATTACAATTTTACGGTTAAACGTCTGAATCGTTAAAAAAGAATTAACCGCATTTGATTGACAAAACGGTCGACAAGGAAAGAAGAAACAAGAGTAATTTTTATTTATGGACAACGGGGAGTGTTATATTGCTAACTGATAACTTAATTACTAACAGCAACTAATAATAGCCATTAGATATTCAAATTAAGTCCCTAAATGTCAATACGATCAACGAAAAACGTCAATAAGGCCATAGGATTAATTCCAAAAAAATATCAATAGGGGTATTAATGTCAATTAACTGCATGTAGTTATAACTAACTTTTAAAAGAAATCCCAAAACTTTAAATTCATATAACATATATCAAATTAAAGATAATTTCATAAGGATTCCAACGATATCCTACATGCATATGTTCCGACGTTAAAATTTTAAAAAAAAATCGAAATTTTTTTATTTTTTTCGTACAGCATAAATGTCAACATACTATATAAAATATGTCAATATAATACATGTAGAATGTCAATATAAGCAATGAGTTAATATTCTCAAAGCATTGTGTTGATATTTTCAAAACACTATATTGACATTTTCATCAAAAACTCTAATTTGGAGTTTATTTTATCTTTTTTGCTTTTATTAATAAAAACGAAAACTACACATGGCAAATTTAGACCACACATTTTCTAAAATCATATGGTCTTAAATTAGCTGTAAAAAGCAATCAAATGTTAGTAATTGATCCCTCCCTTATAGACAACATTGTAAAAAGTTACTTATACAAATTAGTAAATTACTGTAGGAGCCTTAAATAGGCGAGAAAATTGTTAATCAGTTATAACTAATTACATTTTTAATCCTCAATCATAATAACTAATTACATTTTGAATTCTCTACTATTTCAACAGTCCTCGGTCATGAAACATACTCGGATTAAACTCAAGCAACAAGATCCTTTAGTGCAAACTAGAGGATGTCAATTCAACCTGAAATTCGTGGGTCGGCCCAAATAGTCCGGTAAAATAAGTGGGTTAGGGCTGTAATTTTATAGCCCGAATATAAAACGAGCTAAACGAGTTGACCCGAATAGATTGTCGGGTTAAACGGGTTGGCCCGACGGATTGCAACTTTTAATTAAAAAATATTGAGTTTTAGGGACTTTTGTATTTTGAATTTCATGTGGCACAATCATTAGTCTTTTTCAATCACATTTTGCATATTTCCACTCAATCTCATACTATCAACTTTCAAATTCCGTATTAACTCATTATTCGTCCCATCATTTGTCACTACTGTCATACGACCACCAAAGCAAGTCAATACAAAACTAAGAATTAAACCATCAAAATTTCAATATATTTATCATTTTAATAATGATTCATGTAAGATATGATTTTTAATTTTCATAAAGAATTAATTATGAACAATGTCAAAATAATGACACAAGTACAAGCCTTAATTGAAATTAATTGATTTAATTTTGATTTATCTTTGTTTAGATTGTAGTTGATCGAGATGGAAGGCTTCTCTCCAACTATTTTTGAGGTAAACTATAAAAATTTTGAAACTTTTATATGATTCTATCACTAGGAAGAAAAATATCTAAAATTTAAAATCATTTTATTGAGGAAAATTTGATTACAAGAGATCAATTTTGAAACTTATTAGGCCCGAATAGCCCGATGGGTTAGCCCGGAACCCGGCGAGTTAGGGTTAGGGTTGAAATTTTATGACCCAAAAAATTCATAACCCGAATAGCCCACACCCATATAGCCCGAAAACCCGAGTGGATTGGCCCAAACCCGAAAAGGTTAGCCCGATTGACATCCCTATAAAATACAATAATATAACCAGGGTCTATGTTCACGGGGGCAATTTTCCCACTTCAACTTTCCATTATACATAAATATATACTCCGTATGTAATTTTGTTATACTATATTTCTTTTGAATAAATTGCCCCCTAGTATTTTATAAAAAAAAAAACGTGTTGCTCTTAGGAAAAGAAAGAGAAGTCCAGACATATAGTTAATCATAAAAAACTTAGTTGCCTTCCATAAAAGAATACGAAAATTCAGCGCAGTTAAAGTAACAAAGACGCGAGTATCTAGAACCGATTGAGAAAAATATTTGAGAAGAGAAAAAGTTATGTACAAATTTTAAACATATTTATATGTATTTATATTTTGCCTAGGGCTGGGGAAAAATACCGAAATATCAAAATACCGGCCTTATCGTACCGAAAAATTACCGAAAATATCAAATTTTCGGTATACCATGACTTTCGGTACGGTATGATACTTTACCGAAAGATTCCGATAAGGTAACGGTATGAATTTTCAAATACCGCGGTATACCGTTGCATAATGAAATTCGGTATTTACCGTAAATTAAGGTATATACCGTAAACTAAGGTATATACCATAAAAATATAAACACAATTATGTATAAAATATATTTTATATATTTTTAAATTATAAAATCTATTGTGGCATATATAAATATAATTATGAATAAATTATAGTATTTAATTTATTTTTAAAATTATAAAATATAAATAATATTTTAAAAACTCTAATTTTCTATTTTAATTGATGTTGAAAGTCAGGTATACCGCAAAAGTAAGGTATATCGAACTTCGATACGGTATCGGTATGGGAATTCGTCATACCGAAAATAAGGTATACCGAAGTTCGGTATACCGGAAACTTTGGTAAGGTAAAGGTATGACTTTTTTGCATACCGTATTTATGGTAAGATATACGGTATGGTGGTTTCGGTAAGGTATACCGTACCTATCCACCCCTAATTATGCCCCCTCTTATACAATATCCCGGCTCCGCCCCTGAACATAACATAGAAGAAGAGAAAAATATGGTACCTGAGCAAAAGCATACATAAGGCTTGTGCTGAAGGAGCGCGGCGAGGACCACAAGTGTATCACCTCAACTTCTTGTTTCACCATTTTCGACTCCACCGTCTCAATCTCACACGCTCACTCTCCAAATTTTTTCTAAGTATGCAAGTCAACGAAGCTATCATCTATTCATGTCTTGTCTGATTCCCCCAACCGATAAAGCGGCCGACACCAAACTTCATCTTTTTAATCATGTGCTCAAATACACACATATTTTATTTAGTGCTTTGAGAACCACTCCATCTTATCTTATGATGCACTAAACTTGGTTATTTTATTTGAAAAATGATTAGGAAGACAACGGTTTGAGATTTTAATGCTGCTCCCAAATTTTCATACTTCCTCCATCCCATGAAGATGAATTCTTCCTTGGGTGATATGAGATTTTATGCAGTTTCTTTATGTGTATTAGATGAAGAGACAACTAAAAAAGAAGAAAAAAAAAATAGAAATAAAAGAGATTTTATTTTTATTAAGGGGTCCTCTTGGATTGAACAAACTAAAAAGAAAAGTGAATCATCTTCAATAGACGGAAATGGAGTATTAGAATTTTTTTTTTAACAAGGAGAATACTAGAATTAGCCGTTAATTATTTTAAATGAATAATGATTTTATTATAGGGCAATTGATTGAATTGTGAATTTTTACACAAAATTAAAATTTGATCCCTTAAATATAAATTTTACTACTCTCTCCCTCCCACTATGAGTGAAACATTTCTATTTTGACACGAGATTTTACGTAGTGTTATTTTGTGAGTTAAGTGGAGAGAATAAAATAAGAGAAAGGAAAATAGTAGAGAGAATGGTGTTTGTATTTTTAAAAATGTGTCATTTAGAGTGGGACATCCCAAAAAGGAAAACAATTCACTTAGCGTGAGACGGATGGAGTATTATTTGTTTGGGATTTCCCACAATTAATTATTCCGGTAAACTATTCATCTTTTGTGTTCTACTTATACGTGCATGGCATGAGAATAATAGAAAAATAAAATTAAAAGGAAAAAAATTAAAACATAAAAAAGACAGTCTACTTTCTTTTTATTTCTCTTCATCAAATGCACCATGTCTATGTTCTTCTAATTCTCATCCTTTGCGCAAGCGTAGTCATCTCCATTCCCTCACCTGGCAGGCCGGTTAAGGGTAGCGGCAGCCGGCAGCCACGACACAAATGTGTAAGAGATCCATTCAAGTATTTATATTGTTCAAAAAAAAATACAGTACTTTCAATAACAATAAATTAATACTACAGCCTACATTTAGGGAGAGAGATAATGTACTGGCATGTAAGTTCACCTGTGTTGAGTGCAAAATGCAAGTCGTAATTAAATTGATTTGTTGAAATCAACACACTTTTACCCTAATGAGAGACTCATATTCATCTTGGTTTTAGGAGCTAGATGTAGTTTGATTTATTAGTTTTGGACTAGTTTTTATTGCTTTTGTTGTCTATCTTTCTATCAATTGGTATTTTTTGAGTTTGCTGAGATTTGAAGGAAATAAAGGGTAAAATAATTATTTCTAGTCAATATTTCAAAGTCATTAGTCTCTTCATCTTCAAAAGAGCTTCACGTGAATAGTTTTAACGTCTCAATCAGGATTATAAAGAGAAATTTATGGTCATTTTGCAAAGACTAAGCAACACTCTAATGAGGTCCACTCAGATGAGTAATTTAGAGCACTCACAATAGAGAGCCCTCCCAACAGCCCTCCAAAAGCCCTTCCAACAACCCTCCATTTTTATTCATTTTAATTGTTGATGTTTATCAAATATTAAAACAACAAAAATGAAATTAATTGAAAAAAAAAACATTGAAACACTTAAACATGCTTCTTTAAAATTGAAAAAAAAACTTCTAGTACAATTAAAAAAACAACCATCTACCAGCTTCTACACGCCGCTCGGCTCACTCGTTGGCATCCTCCCCATCATCACTAGCATGCATCCCCATCGATGGGCAACCTCATATTGCGCTTCATCATTTGACAAGAGCGTATCTTTCTTAATGACGGGTCGGTTGTCTCGGCCAACGTGATACCATGTCCAACAGGTGCTTCGACACTTGGATCTTGACAGTTTGGGACAGATCCGAAGCGGCCGAGCTCGATTGGACTTCCGCAGACTTGCTGGAAGTGCTTTCGACATCCGCGTCGCCCTTTTTGGCCCATAGGACGCCAGAGGCAAGGAACTGGGTAAGGTTTTGGATCGGCATTGTCTATGAGGTCGACAGAGTTACTGCCAGTGCTGCTGCTATAGGTGCCGGAAACCCGAAGCTTCGTCCGCTTCGTGCCACCCGCCTCCAACCCCTCTGAAATTTGGGGAACTCCTTCAAGACCAAAAAGGCATCACAGTTCTGGAAAATCGGGTAAAGCCTGTTCCTGGAAAACTGTCGGAAAAACAATTCTTTCACGTCATCCATACTCTGGCCGATGGTCATCGAGCGGATGTTGTTCTCGTAGATGCCGCTGAATTTGGAGGCGGCGGTCTTTATCTGGTCAAACGTATCCTTCCCTGATACGATTCCATAACCCCTCCGTGTGTGATTACTCGGCATAACAGGGTCCTCCACGACAGAGACCCAAATCTTCGCAAGAGTAGTGGGTAGACCGTCCTCTTGGGTTGACCTGCAACCTATGATGACTCGCTGAATAAGTCATTGCTTGACGGGACGGGATCATCCGCTCGAGCGGCCAACCATCTATGGGCCAAAAGACATTGTCCCTGACATTGGCACCGCCGAATACGCGGCCAAAGGAAAGGTGATACGCTCAGATTTTGCGCTGTTTTAAAGCCATTATTAATATTAATGAATTAATATAAATAATTGATAGTAATGAATTAATATAATCAGATTTGGTGTGAAGAAAACAATCATTAATATCTATACAAATTCAACCAGCTAAAATCAAGCAAAGCGCGTTCGTAGCGGGATTCAAACACCTGACATGTGGTTGCAAACCACATGCGCTATTAAATTCTTGTTTATCGTAGTATGCATATACAATACTCCCTCCGTTTACCAATAAGTGTCTCATTTTGCCATTTTCGTTATCCACCAATAAATGCATCTTTTATACTCCCTCCGTCCCACATTTAGAGTCACTTATTGTTATGACTCGGATTTTAAGAAAGGGTTGAAGTGTAATAAATGAAGTGAGATGGTAGAGTGTGTAATAAATGAAGTGAGATGGTGGAATTGGTTGAAGGTGGGTCCCTTTCGACTTTTGATTTTTGTTTTGATTTATTTTAATGTAGATAATGGCATTTTTATGTAATTTTGATGAAGAATGAGGTAAAATTGTATGACCGAATATGGAAAATTCTAAAAGTGACTCTTAAACTGAGACGGACTTTAATGACAAAAAGTGACTCTTAATCTGTGACGGAGGGAGTATTACTTTTGGTAATGGATCTCACATTCCACTAACTTTATTTCACTCACGTTTCAATATAAAACTAATATATAAAAGTAGAACCCATCTTTCACTCGCTTTCTACTATATTTCTTAAAATCTGTGTCCGGTCAAAATTGGCCTTGTATGGAGAGAGTACAGACCCACTTTCTTTTTTAGGTTGCCCCATCCAAGATGACTCATTACTAATAATAATAACCCCTTATCTCTACTTTATTTACTTTGTTACTTTATTCTCTCCACCTATCACACAAAATAAAAGGGCAGAAAATCCCGTGCCGCCCAAGGAAGAGGTCATCTTCTTTAGGATATAGGAAGTAACATTGAAAATAGTTGGGGGACCCAAGAACCCCCCATGTTCCAACGTGTGTCTGCCCCTGTTAGGAGATCATGACCATGCATGCATAAATGAGCATAGCATATCAAAATTTGTGGTGTTTCTTTTTCTCGTGTCTTTATTACTTCTGACCGAACCGTCGAATTTTATTTTACATGCAAGTTCTCACATACAAATTTGAGCGTGGAGTGAGCAAAGACATAAACATTGATAAGAAAACAGGGAAAGAAGTTAGGAAGGGAGAATAGGAGAAGTGCAGAGAAAATGTCATGCAATTCTAGAATGTTTCCATGCAAATAGATAGCTCAGTTCAATTGTGTTTTTGCTAGGATATACTTTATTTTCAGTCATGCCATTCCAATGATTCCATATTACTAAAATCGCAATTCCAAAGTCCTAGTGAGAATTAACTGAAGCTGTTCTGGTCT
Source organism: Salvia hispanica (assembly GCF_023119035.1). Lineage (NCBI taxonomy): Eukaryota > Viridiplantae > Streptophyta > Magnoliopsida > Lamiales > Lamiaceae > Salvia > Salvia hispanica. The sequence continues at coordinate 8,457,687 of NC_062965.1, forward strand.
GCCTTCACCTTGTTACACACACAATGTCAAACAAAGAAGTGGTTCTTTTTCCCTGAGAAGCATGGTCAACAAAAAAAAATATGTAACAGCAGATAGAAATCAATTGCATTGCCGTGGTTCAAGTCATAATTCAGTTACTATAATTTATAAAATAATATCGGTTTCTTCTAAATATAAAGATACTCTGCAGTAGAAGTTACCTCCCGGATATAGTCTCAGGTATGTGTATAACCCGGTATAGGCACTCCTGATTCTGAGCACAATTTTGTATACGCGTTTTGCAATCTTCGCGTCACAGGTCCCACCATACCATCTCCAACTGTACGTCCATCAACTTTAAGAACCTAATAAGGTTGAAGCAATGTATTAAGGGGGTTGTATGCCTAAACTTATTTTAGAGAGGTTTCAAGAGTTTATAGGATCTAATATCTTAAAAGCTTATAAACTGTATGAGTGATTTATAAGCTAGTGGGAGAAGAGATGAAAATGAAAGTGTATGTATTGAAAATAACTAATCATACAAACAAATAAGATCCTAAACAGCTTATGCCAAGGCCAGTGATATGCATCAAGAGTTGGAAAGCTACAAGTCCAGAAGTCTATCTTTAATTATTAAAAGCCTACAGTCTATCTTTAAATATTACTGTATCTTTATTTCCTTAGGTTTTTTAAGAGTTCAATAAATACATCCCTTCAGGTTTGAAAGCGATGTTGAATCTTGAGTTTAGTTTAAGGATGGTAATACACCTATCATCTAGCCTCGTAAGAGGATTGTTTATCAATATCTACTCTGTTACGCCACCGATGTGGGATACTAATATTCCTAACAAAAAGGTATCGATGCTATGGCATGAATTTAAGACCAATAAGTGCACAGGTAATATGTTTCTCTTAGAACCTAGAATCTACAAAAATGCACATCCTGGATATTTAGGACTTGAAGAAAATAAGGGAACAAAGACTTCTCAAAGAAGTGATACGATGATCCAACATTAATCACAATATTACGAAGCATGAGATGTCGGAGAATATAACTTACTGGACTGAGCTCTCCCATGGTTCCTGTTGTGAAGACCTGCAACAAAGCTGCCAGCTTCAATATATTTGAATTACAAAAAATAAATTAAGTAGAAAACTTTAGAATGCAATGGCTCTTAATAATTAGTTCATCCTTATTGAACTCTATATGGGATTACAAAAAACAGACCTCATCTGCTGTATGGAACTCTGACAAACTGATACGTCGCTCAACCATAACTAAGTTCTCATTCACCGCAAGGTCTATAACCTATGGAGAAAGTTTTATCATAAAGCATATCACAGAAATATGTATAATTCTTTCGAGCAGAATATTATGAATCTTACAGTAGCACGAGTTACACCAGGAAGACAATAATCACTGTGGGGAGTAGCTACACAGCCTTTCTTCACCAAAAACTGCAGTATGCCAATATCAAAAGATTAAAACATTTAATATTAACACTAACATTAAATGTAAAAAACACACTTCAAGCCTAGACACTAAGATCTGTACAAGGCAACACAAATTCACCAATTCCATCATCTTACCTCTCAATCTCAATCTAGAAATATATTGCATTTGAAAATGTAAAACATATTAGAGAAATGAATATTAACATTACAAATCGAATAATCCTGGAGTATAAGATAAAAAAACGACAAGAAAAACAAACAATTCATCAATTAAGCTATTTATAGTGGGATCCTGGAAATAGATTTTGACAAGAATTGATATATATATAGTTTGCAGCTTAAGCTTTCTCCACTTGATGAAACATCAAACAGCTCTAGCTTATCAAATGGAGAATCATGCAGCTGAAAGGGATGCGGAAGATTGTAAATTTTTGGTCAAATGAATGAACTTACAATGTTTGTTGCATTTGTTTCTGATACATATCCATCTTTATCAAGCATGATGGCATCATCAGCATGTGCATTATTCCCTTCTATCTGCACAAGTTTAAAATATGCCAAGTGAAGCTAAAGACGAACTGGACAACATATTGTTGAATGGCCCCCTCATACAAAAGATCCTTCTGTTTACAAAGGAGTGACATTAATATTTAATCTACTATCTAGAACATTACTTACATGAAGGCAAGTTATTTTGTATTAAGGCCTTGCTCGCGGACATATTATATAAGCGAGTGGTAAAGAAATTCAAACACAGAACATTCATCCGCCAAGCTATACAATGTTCAATTGCCATCTCATCAAGATACTTAAGCTATAACAGAGGACATTATTCAAATTTTTGTATCTTCAGCACGTCATAAAATTTGTAATGTCTTTAATATTCATTTGAGAACTGGCAGATACAAATTAACTCAATTTTGCATATGACCAACCTTAGAAAGAATATTGTTAAGCAGATTGTTGTGGTGGATTTTCGAATCCAAATTCTGCAAAATAAAATAACAGTTGCTCGTCAAAGCATTGTATTGTAGTATTAACTAAACACAAACATATGAGTAATGGCCATGGAACCAAAGAGAACACTAAACATTCAAATGCCCTAATTAAACCACAAAACTAATACCATCAGATTACAGTAATAGTCAGTAGTGAATTAGCAATTGTTAATCTCCTGATTTATGATTCAAGTGGTGTATTATGATTTCCGAGTTCATACAAGCTTTCTTATGTGAAATAGCTAGAAAGTAGAATCATAACTCAACTTATCAGAAAATTTCTATTCAAAAAAGTATTTAACCAGATCTAATAGTGACGTGGGCCTTCCTCTCAACAAGTCAAAATGTGTGTCCACTTCCAATAATTTTCTATTATACGATATCCAAACGAAATGAGAGAAATAAAGGTGAAATATTACTGCGACAAAGAAGTATTTCCCGCACATATCAGTTGAAATCTGAAATCATTAGAATTCATATCATTAAAAACAAACAAAAATAAATGGCTAGGTTGACAAACCTTCTTGCCACGAGTCAGAGTCAATCTGATATGCGCATCATTAAACATTTCATTTCTTATCAAAGTTTTGAAAATTGCTTCCTTCACCTGCAACAAGTTTCACATAGAACCAAGGCATTAATAGGTGATTCCAAGCCCTACACTCTATCAAAATAGGTTCCATCTTATATAATCCCTGTAGCAAGTCAATATCTTCATTTGCGACGATTAAAGTAATGAATAAAGGACTTTGGCTAACCTGCTTACGAGTTGGTACATTGCTAAAAGCCAGCGCTTTCGCAGAATCAAACAACCTGGAGAAAGAGAACCAAATACATTGTCATACATAGCAGACACAGGCACACAAGTATATAATAAGCAAAACTCAAGAATAATTTAATAACCCTTCTGTGAAGAATTTTCCAAATCACAAGAGATCTTAAGAAGATGCCAATTTTTCTTGAATTAAAATTTTAAGAGTACAGCATTAGTTCATATTTAGAAAAATCAACTTAACTTGTTTGGGTGCACTACATGGACCTTGAATTCTACTACTCTATATCAAAACCATCTCCAAAACCAAACCACCACTCATGAAATCATTATTAGATAAATTGGGTTCAACAACCACGCAAGAGAGACTAAGAGTATAACACTTCGTTATATCTTGTTTATTCACCTGTCTAAATGCTCCTCCAATTTGAATATTTTGCCGTTATAAATTCGAAGACCCTCCCAAACTCCATCTCCACCTTGGACAATTGAGTCAAATACTGAAACCTAAAGCATCCACAAGAAGGAAAAAGGATACTCATTAAGTGTTGCAATCTCTTTAGTGAGACAATTGCAGCAACAAATACGAATTTTGACTTCAGAGTAGAAAACAGAAAGCAACTCTGTTCATTTTAGACACATAAATAAATGAGATTTAGAAACAATGAGAGGGAATCTAGTAAATAATAATGATAGAAAAGGTTAACAATATAAACCTCAAACATTAACAAATATCTTACTTTTGCACTTTCACGAGGCATAATCTGATCGCCAACCCAAACAAGCAACTTCTCATTCGTAGAAACAGGGAGTTCAGGTTGGGCACAGTTTGATGATCCCCTCACATAGCACCTAAGCGAGTTGTACAAAGGTAAACTTTGCTCCAGCAATTTGTACAAAGAGGATGGAAATGGCTGAAAGTAAATTGAGAGATAAAAAATTATTCCCTTTGAGATAGCAAACCATAAGTGTTCAATGATCCATCTTATGGATTCAGCATTTGTAACATATCAGTGCCTTTTACCAAAATGGTGTCATAAACTTTGCAAAGTTATTTCAAATTGAAAATAATGTTCTAACTCCATTTATTTGTTCAAAATTTCAAATATTGCTCATTGAGCAAAAAATTTAGTAAAAGTGATAACTCATGCATAAAAAAGCAGACACATGCAGGTGCTCTATTACTTACAGAGGGATACTTTTTTGGTAGCTCAAAACCTGTTGATTTGTGTGTATTCTTATACCAATAGGGGGCCCACATGCCATCAAATGGTTTTGGTCCAGGTTCCCATCTAAAAGAAAAGTTCAAAGAGTCATGAACAGTGTGTTTGCAATTTGAGGAAAAACAAAGCAGTTTTAAAGGGATTTACAGTTACCAATGTAGTAATCTATGAAAGACTAAAGTCCAAATCTGGTCCTAAGAATACGCTCGTTTTATGATTTTTCTCCTTAACAATATATTTGGTACCTTCGTGTCGATAACTTATCGATTTGGTCCATATTATTGCCCGTTTTTGTCGGAACCGTAAAAAATTAATGGTCAACCCATTTTTTACTCAATTAATATACTAACCCGACTAATTAGGCACCAAAACATTATTAACTAATTATTTTATTTTTATATTTTAAAATGATTTTTTTAAAACATCTAGTCATTTTCTCTCATTTGTATTTATTCCAAATTTAACAAGAAAATATTTCAAGGTACTCTTCACAAAATCCCCACTCCAGGCACTCTGAAACCAGAGATGGCACCCATCAAGCTTAAATGGAGGGTGTGTGTGAGGGAAAGGACTTCTTATTCCCCTCCCAGGAAGAGAAGATCTTCTCATGGTGGGATAAAATCGGTGCATTTCAAACTAAACTTTGACTACACCAAAAATTGCAAGGAGTGCGTCTTCTACGACAGTCCGCCTATCGCCACAGGCCTCCCCCATTGCAGTCACATTCTCGCCGGAACAGTCGAGGATATCGTAACACACTATCACTATCGGCCGGTGATGGGGCTTCCTGTGGAGCATGAAATTGATCAGAAATCGATTAAGAGCAGAGAGGATGCGCTCAAGATGAGAATCCCGAATTACAATGAAGAGTGTCGCAGGATCGTGCAAGGGTATGTCAGCGAATAGTAGTAGATTGAGATGAGGTGAAAACGGGAAGGTGGATCGATTTTAAGAATGATTATAAAACTATGGATTTGAAATTCATGTGAGTGTGACTGTGTGGTGGCGAGAATGTTGGGAATTTATTGGTCAGGGGAGCGGACTACATTGTTTGATTAAGGAGGTTCTCTAACAAGCTGTTGAAGGACTACAAGGGTTGAAGAAAATGGCAGAAGATAGAATGAGAAAGGAGAATAGGAGAGGACCGATTTCTTGTCTTAGTTTTGCAAAATATTTTCTGATGTTTTTATTTCTTTTTAATTAAACTGTCAAATTATTTTTGAGAAAATAATGATTCAATTTAGGCATGGATTAGTACACTGATTTGGTCAAAAAAAGGATTACCCGTCAATTCTTTATGATTCTGTCAATATCGGGCAAAAAAATGACCAAATCGATAAGTTAAGGACACGAAGGTACCAAACATAATCATCTCGACCAAAATCGTAAAACAACCTTATGTTCAGGACCATAAATGGACTTTAGTCTCTATGAAATCAAAATACTTGTCCTCATTAGATCATGTCCTTATTGCTCTAGTTTAGCTGATCTGAGACATTTTGTCCCGGGGAACACTTGGAAATCAATATTGCCATTAGAATTAAAGGTCTACCAGTCCTCATGTCATCCTTTTAAGTGCAAATCATTCTATCATGATTGCATTATGTCAGACACCTAATTCACAATTTCCGTTCCATATTATATGAATTTAGGACATGTTCTTACTTCTTAAAATGAGTTGTTCAATAACCAAGCTTACTTTGAGTTCATCAGAGAGATGTTCTGCTTGTTGTCACTTGGTATATACTGATACATACTACAGATCTAAGTAGGCTGACATTTGATACCTTTCAAAGATATAGCTATTAACATAACAAGACATAGATAGAGACTTTTATTAACCTTTTCCTTACTTGATCGATTAGTGTCATTTAACTCCTTATAACTTTGTACAATTCAGCTGCAGTGCTTCAATGCTATACTTGGATAATTACCAGTCTTTACTAGTTACCTAAGGGTGGCATAGGAGCGCTAGTCAGTCTTTCCTATTTATGAGACAGCTACAATCAAGATTTACAAATAAGTATATAACTAAACTATAGTAGATTATTAGTATTCTCTTGTTATAACCACATTATGCTAGTGGCTGAGCAAATAAGTCTTCAGCTTCGAAGTTTAAGATTCAAGGGAAGTACATGTAATCAACTCTGAGTCCTTAATCGAGAAAACAAAAAACAAATGAAACCTGCTAAGAACAGTTTCTTGACATATAGAAAGTCATTCAGACAGATGTAATATTCTATAAGATTTAATTGCCAGATCATTGCAAATCATGAAACTAAAAAACAGGCAGAAATTCCTAAAATAGTGGAAACTTTTTAGCAGACTCAATTGAAGAGGTCGCAAGCATGCCAGATCACAGTAAAAACACATCATCTATATTGCGTACTCACTTGAGCATAGCAGTTTGAAATGGAATACCAAGATCGCCACACAGACCACGCAATGTACCCTACAAGAAGGAGACAGGAAAAATTACTCAGACAACATAAGTAAACATGAAACTGTCACTGAGTGTCTAGGTACAACAGCTACTGAATGAAGAACTTTAAATATGATGGGAACCCTACATCATATAGAAGGGATGAAATTCCCTGGTTAAGATTCTTGGAATCATCGAGTGAAAAATTAAAAATATGAGAATAACTAAGCAGTAAGGATCCAGAGTTGATGTTTTATGCTTACATACAGTGCAAATTGTTTACATTAAGTTAGAGAATAGAAAAATAGTATTTATAGTCCTGAATATACCCACTCAACTGTATGAGATATACAACAGTTAAGGAAACAGAGCAATAGCTTTTGAGTTATGAACTGCTCTAAACCTCAGGATCTTCTCGCAGCAAATCTGAATCGATGACAGGAGGGGTTTTTCCTTGATCACAGAGCTCATTGTAAATGGAGACCAGGCTACAATACCCCAGCACACCAAATGATGGGGGAGAAACCTTGTCGTAGGATGTCTGACACAAGAACATATCAAATGTCAAAAACAGAACGAAAGATCATTTAGATTCACAATGAAGAAGTTCTCCCACTAAGTGAAAGAGTTTAATCCATAAAATTTAAGCCTACTTAAATAGTTATATGGTTAGTTCTATGAAGAATTTCATAGGAAAATCATCCAATGGGAAAATTAGTAGTATGAAATACTGGAAAAAATAATTACTGTAAGGCAATGAAGTGAAGCAGGTAGATTCAAGTATACAAGTGATTATAGATATATAGGAAAACTCATTTACCAACACATCGAGGGGATTCCTGATCAGTATGCAGTGCTTTCCTCTCTTCATTAAGTCCGATGTTAGGCCTGGCAGACGTTGACTAGCTATATGCTGAGAACAATAAAAATGAAGATAAAAAATTTAACATAATCTTATTACAAAATCTGAATTCTTCCGGATCAGAACCATAATATCTAGAGATCCAGCCTAAACATCTTACATACAGGCCATGACAGATAACTAAAGATCGAAATCAAAGGTTCAAGGTTCACAGTTAAGGTACATATTTAAAGAAGGCCAGGAGATGTAAAAACCCAAAGACCCTCAGTTCCTTGAAAGAACATGAGACAGCTTTCTACTAAGAAGTAAGAATATATTTTTAACTGGATCATCTAATCTAGATAGGTTAAGCAGTTGAAAGCAATAGAATCAAAAAAGTGTTGACTTACAAAAAATTTACGAGGACGATCACAATAAAGGAGTGTCAGTCTCTATTTCTAAAATAATGCAAAACAGAACATAGCACTTGTTGCAACAAAAGATTTAGAGTGATGGATAGTTACCTTACAGAATCTGTACGTCTTTTCTCCAGGAGCAAAAATGATTTCTTGTATAACCTTATTTCCATTCGACTCCTGCTCATCACAAAAAATAATTATACAAATGCTCTTTGTTCTTATCTCAATTTCTTTTGGGGGGAGAGGAGGGGAGGGATTGAAGGATAATCCTTCAAATAATCATAAATGCAATATTGACAAGATCCCCTCTTGCAAACATCTCACTCAGTTTCCCCTCTGAATAAAAGTAATCATAAATAAGTATTCAAATTGAAACAAGCATCATTGTAGCCCTTCAGTTTCTCAAATGTCTATACTATCCTCCCCTCACATCAAAAATCGTTTCACAACCGATCAAATGTATTGAGAGAGATGATAAGATCAAACTCACCAATTTTGACAGGAGTTCTTCTCTGTAAGGCCTTTGCTCTCCGGTTACTTGCAAATAGTTCGCATATAGAGGCTCGTCGAGAACTTCAGTGTCATCTCTCTGGTGGAATTGAAAGGGCAAAAATTAATTTCATCAACAAAACAACGCATGCAATATGTGCATCTTAAATACAGATCAATAACTGAAGAAATCGGCCAAAAAAAATTGCACATTATTCCAAAATCCTCAGTCCTAAATCTCCAGCAATACAGTAAAATCAGATAGAAAGGGGGGAAACTATAAAAAGAAAAATGGTACCTGAGCAAAAGAATACATAAGGCTTGTGCTGAGGGAGCGCGGTGAGGACCACAAGTGTATCACCTCTACTTCTTCAGTCACCATTTTCGACTCCACCATCTCAATCACACACTCACTCTCTAAAATCTTTTTACTGCAAATTTTGAAACTTTACTAGTCAACGAGGATATGATCTATGCAATCTTATCTTAATCCTCCAACCAATAGACGGCTGACACCAATCTTTAACTTAAATATGAAAATTCAAACAAGTGGTCGTCATGCATTAAACTTGGTTATTTTAATTAAAAAATGATTAGGACGACGTTACTGCGAGAATATTGAAACTGTTTGAGATTTTATGGTACTCTCATTAACGGTTAACTATTTTATTCTATTTTACGGTACTCTCATTAACTATTAACTAAATAAAATTATTCATAAATTCTGCATTCATACTACCTTTATGTTTGGTACGCGATATTGGAATTGAAATTTATGGAATTGAATTAGACTGTTCGGTAAAATGAAGTATTTCCACTATAACACTTAGTGAAATAAAACTCTTATTATGAAATAGATTGAAATGACAAAATGTGACTCTTACTGTGGGACGGGAGAATAATTAATAGTATGATATTGAATTTGAAGAATTTGTTAACACACACAATACAAACACTTCACGCAATACATACTCTACGCATGTTATACACAAAATACATACTCCCACCGTCCCATTTTAGGAGTCCCGGTTGAGTTCGGTACGGGATATAAGAAATATATAGGAAAGTTGGTGAAAAAAGATAGTGGAACGTGAGTTCTACTTTTATATATTAGTTTTATAATACAATGTGAGTGGAAAAAGGTGAGTGGAATGTGGGACCTATTACCAACTATGGAATATTCTAACCGGAACTCCTATAGTGGGACACCCAAAAGTAGTAAACCGAGCTCCTAAAATGGGACGAAGGGAGTATTACATACACACTATAAACAAAATACACACACTGGCACACTATATACAAAATACACACATTCCACACACTATACACAAAATGTGTTAACTGTGTGAAAAATATGCATAGTGAAAAGTGTGTAGTGCGTTTGAAATGTGTGAAGTGTGTGTAGCCGATATGCTCGGATTTTGCACTATTTTAATGTCATTATCTGGTCCAGTTTGAGTGTCAAAGTTGCATTACATGTCCTTTATTTGCATATTTTATCTATTTTTGTATTTTGACGTGTTTTGTGAGAAATGTGCAAAATAGAGCATAAAAAGATAGCAAAAAGTCGAAGATGGAAATCTGAAGTATTCAAGTCAGCCATTGACCTCTGGCAGCCATCGACCGTTGTCCTGTAGCGGTCCGCTTTAAAAAATTAGAGCTAAAAAGAACACACCCGGCGACCGCTGGGTTGTGCGCAGCGACCGCTCTGTTAGATCCAGTAGCTACGGAATACTTTGCAGCGACCGCTGATCGAGATACATAAGCTACGGGTTGATTTGCAATGACCGCTGGACAACGTGCAACAGTCCACTGAAAAACACGGCACACATATTTGTCCTAATTTCTCTCTAAGACTTGCCATACTAGAAGAAGGATTTACCATATTAGAAAAATTAGGCATTAAGCTATAAATACCCCCTCAAGCTTTAACAAAAAGGGAGTGTTTTTCTACATAATTTCCACAGTACATTCTTGAGAGTTCCTTCCATTGTTCATCAAGATCCAAGCCGTTGGAGTGTGGATTCAAGAGAAGATCGAGGCTATTGCATTCAACCTTTGGGTTTTATTATTTTAGTTCTCATGTTTTCATTGTTTTCCCTACAAATTATGTGTTTAACTTATTCCATTATGTGTAACTAAACTCATAGAATTCTAGGGATGTGGTAGTAACGACATTGGTTGTACAGTTACTATTTATTTAACATCCATTTTGTTCATTACTTCGCTTCTATTCTAAGTGATGGATAATTGCTTCACGTTTGAGTGACATATTTTTGATGATTTATTGGCTTGCAACGAAATCATGTGAGGAGGTTTGCGAGTTAGAAGAGCGAGAAGATCAAGAGTCTTATGTTCTTTTGGGAGTTACAAATCTAGGGATTGACGCCCCTGGTGTCTGTAATCTACTTTGTGCCGCATGGGCAATAGTTATGTAACTCGTTCTAGTAAAGTATGAACTGTGCTAGGGTGTTATAGTTGAAACTTGTATAACCATAACTATGAAAGCACATCACTGGAATTCTATATGATATTTACTTGCAATTGTTCTTTATTTTCGTTGTTTTTACATTTTTTTTACTTTAAAAAATCCATAAATCTTTGTTCTTCCAGAAAGTAGAAAAAGCTTAGTAGGCCTTTGTTTGATATCCGGTACTGACCTTTAGCTATACTATATATACTATGTATACTTGCATGTTTATTTAGTGCTAATAAATAGTGTATCAGTAGTAAGTGAAGTATGTGTATTGTATGAAGTATGTGAAGTATGTGTATTGTGTGAAGTATGTGAAGTGCGTGTAGTGTGTGATGTGCGTGTGTGTGTATGAAGTGTTTGTAGTGTGTGAAGAAGTGTGTGTAGTATGTATGAAATGTGTAGTGTGTGAAATGTGTGTAGTATGTGAAGTGTATGTAGTGTGTGTATTGTGTGGATTGTGTGTATTATGCAAAGTGTATGTAGTGTGTGAAATCTATGTAGTGTATATGAAATGCGTGTATTGTGCAAAGTGTATGTAATGTGTAAATGTGTGTAGTGTGTTTGAAATGTGTGAAGTGTGTATAGTATGCGTAGTGTGTGAAGTGCGTGTAGTGTGTGAAGTGTTCACAGTGTGTGAAGTGTGTGTAGTGTGTGTGAAGGTGAAGGGTCTATAATGTGTGAATATGCTATAACCGTGGGAGAAAGGCCACATAGCTGGGGATTGTCGGTCGGAGGATAAGCCACTAGAAGGTCATGTTATGATAACCGGTGGAGCATTGTCTTATGATGAAGAACGGGAAATGGAAGCACTAGTTTCTCTAAGTGACGGAGAATTGGAGTCTCAAGGATCAGCAACTAAAGAAGAAGAAGAAGATTCTGTGCCACAAAGTATCTAGATTTAGAATTGAATTACAATTCCAATTGTTATCAATTTCACAATTTGAATTCCATATCAAAAGTACAAATAGGTACTTGGATATACTTTACACACACACACAAACAAACACTCACAAACACACACACACATTTACAATCACACACATACATACAAAGTTACACACAGATACAATTACACACACAAACAAACACACACACACATACACACACAAACATACACACACAGTTACACACATACTCACACATAGTTACACATACATACACACAGTTACACCACACACACGTTCACATACCCACATACAGTCACACACAGTTAAGTTACACAGACACACATGCACACACTTAGACACACAGTCACACACACACACACATAGTTACACACTTAACACACAGACACATACTTACACACACACAACATACACACACAGAGCGCACACACACGACACATACTACACACTTATGTGAGTGTGTGCATAATTTCTATAAATTCAATTTTTTTTATCATTTTTATCAAACAAAGGATTTTTAATAGAATTCTAGTTCCAAATTCGTGTATCGAATGGATATTTTTGCAAAAGATTAAAAAAAAGATCGAGAGAGGAAAGAAGAAGTGTGTATGATTGTGGATTTAGTTATGAATTTGGTTCATGCAAAAGGCACTGCCGTGTTTATAGGAAAAATGGATAACACACACTTCCATCAACATTAAAAAAATTGTGCCTGACCCGGTTACTGTGATTATCCTTACAACATTAAAACAAAGTCTTTTCTTAGAGAAAATGATGCTTTAAACTGTTTAAAGATTCCTCTTGCAACAGAAGAAAAAAATGTGATTCGATACATGATGACTTGATATTTTATTGTCTTGAGTACCACTTTAAATTTGTTGCATTTTGTTTTTATCAATTTCATTTGCTAGTGCTTTTAGCACGCTAGCGCACATAATTACTTTTAGCATCTAAAATACAAAAATTTGTTTGTATTGGATTATTAATAATTTATTTAAACTTCAAATGGTGACTCATGATAATATAAAAATTTCTATTATTGTTACAAATAATATTAAAATAATGAATTAAAAGCAATCCAAGATTTGTTTTAATACTATATAGCAACGGTTACAAATATGAACACTGCCACTAATCATATTTAAATCCAACAAATTCTCTACCTGTTTTAAAAGCTACCCCTCATGCATGCTTCGTTGCTGACCTACCAAAATATTACCACTAATAATTAGGCATATTAGTTACTTCATATACATATTGGTTTGTAGTGAAGAGGAAGAAAATGCTAGTTCAAAGCTTTATAGAGAGGCTTAGGCCCCTTGTGGGGATCAAGGGCTGGGATTACATCGTGTTATGGAAGCTTAGCGATGATAACAGGTTACAAAATTAATTAATTAACCTAAGTCCAAACCATGTAGCTCTTAATTATTGTATGATCACTTTGTTTTTCACTGTTTGGGTTTTGAAGGTCGATTGAGTTGAAGGATTGCTGCTGCGCTGGACGGGATAACAACGCGCACGAGCTTGGCTTCGATGTTTCTTCTAGCCCTCCTTGTAGAGATGTGATGTATCCTCATCCAAGGGTCAAGTCCTGTGATTTACTGGACCTCATTCCTTCATCCATGGTCCTTGATTCTGGGTAAGTATCTAACTAGTTGGCCTTTTTTCTGATCGGTTGGACCAGCCTTCTATCAAACTGGCCAAATTTAAAGCCTCATTCTTTTTTTTCAGTTTTCGTCGAGATATACTACAGGGTCAGTTAAATTTAGCTAATTGTTTCAACTCTATCTGATATTGTTATAGTATTTTATTTTTCTTTCATTTTCCAACAAATAGATTCAGTCCTAGATATTAATTGATGTTGTAATACATTTGTAGAGTGCATGCACAAACCTTGTGCTCAAACCAACCTAGTTGGCTCAATTACTCACACAGCACAGATTCAAGCCTCTCATCACAAGTAGGTTCAATTTTGAAGATTTCACTTTTTTTTCTTTAACATGTAATTTTATGATCCATTTTTCTAACTGTAGGAAGCAATTGGAACTCGAGTTTTGATCCCGTTGTCCGTGGGACTAGTGGAGCTATTCGTGGCTGATGAGGTTAGCAATAGTGTTGAACTTGAAAACATGATAGTTATGATTAGATATTAGAGAGTAACATATGGTGATGTGTAGGTGGCTGAAGACAAAGGGGTGATGGATCTGATCCGGGTGCAGTGCAGCATCGCGTTGGAGCAGCAGACAATGAGCAACTCGGGGACAACGGATTCCTTCTCCTCAGCCCTCTTCCAGCAGCAGATGTCATCACCTGACTTGCCTAATGACATCTCCATTGACAGGATCCAGCTCTCCGACAGCATGTTCCTCGAAGGGGACCATTGCATCTTCACCCCATCGATGGAGAACGCGTTCCAGGAGGCGAGCAGAGGGACCAAGTGGGTGGAGGAGGACAACAGATCTGATGATTCGGACGAGGATGATCCCAAGTACAGGAGGAGGAGTGGGAAGGGGCCCCAGTCGAAGAATCTGGAGGCCGAGAGGAAGAGGAGGAAGAAGCTAAATGACAGGCTTTACGCCCTACGTGCACTGGTGCCTAACATCTCCAAGGTAAGTAAGGCCTAACTAATCACTACCATGGCCGGGGACGCGTGTAATTAGTTATATATATTATCTAAGGATGTATTCAGATTCATACCCTAAATATATGCAAAATATTGTGATCTAACGGTTAAATTAATGTCACTGTGTCATCTAATAATATAGATATACTTGTGATGCAGTTAGACAGAGCTTCGATCCTAGGGGATGCGATTGAGTATGTGAAGGAGCTGCAGAAGCAGGCGGACGACCTGAAGCTGGAGCTAGAGCAGCAGTCAGACGATGATCACGATGAGAGTGCAAAGAAGACAGTGGAGGAAGGCTCGTTCCCACAGATTCAGAAACGCGGTCCTAAGCGTGAGCAGGAGAGCCTCTCCACTGGCTATCATACAAACAAGAGTGATCAGCAGATGGAGGTATAATACTCAGATATTCATTACTAGTAGGTTTGTATGAATTACTACATATTGTTTGGTGATTGATGATGAATTTGTGCAGCCTCAAGTGGAGGTGTACCAAGTGGATGGGAAGGAGTTCTTTGTCAAGGTTTTTTGTGAACATAAATGTGGTGGCTTTGTGAGATTGATAGAGGCCTTGTATGCAATGGGACTCGAAGTAGACAATGTCAACACAACGAGGCACACTTGCTTGGCTTCCACCATATTTAAAGTTGAGGTAACATATACTCCCACCGCCCCAGATAATTCGACCCAGTATTCCATTTCGGGCCGTCCCACATAATTTGTCCCATTTCACTTTTACCATTTTTGGTAGTGGACCACATATTCTACTAACTCATTCCTACTCACATTTTATTATAAAACTAATACTTTAAAAGTAGGACCCACATCCCACCAACTTTTTCAACTCACTTTCTATTAGATTTCTTAAAACCCGTGCCGGGTCAAAGTGCCCCAAATTATCTGGGACGGAGGGAGTACTAAATAAATTCAACAATTTCTACCGCTAACTCTTCTATCTTTGAGTTATCTGGTCTAAAATGATCTAAAATGTCTGTTCTTATTATGTTTTACCTTATCTATCTTAGAGGAAGAATGAGGAGACTGTGGAAGCTGATGATGTGAAGGAGTCATTGTTGGAGCTTACGAGGAATCCGTGGCCGAATAACGGTGCAGATATGGAATCGGAAACCGGGAACGACATGGATGCTATGAATCACTACTGCCACATGAATTCTCGACATCATCTACACTGATTTACTCTCTCCCAAAGCTAGTAAAAAAACACACACACACACAGTCATAGAATAAAGAGATTATTCCTTACTTTATGCATGGAAAGCGTTGATGGATTTGTTGTTAGCCACATGCCTTATACTAATATGAAATCACCTTCAATCGATTAGCGTTGTTTTTTAGAGGAACAAAATCGGGATTTCGAATTTTCTTAAGTCTTGCTATTTTTTTTCTCAAACATAATTATTTCGGAAACTTCAACATATTAAACAATTTTCAGACGAAAGCAACTTAAAAATTCAATTCCCCCATACTCCATGTACAGTTTACACTATTGAGTTATTTTGTTTGCTTTTCAAAAATTTCTAATTTATCCAGTATTTTAAAAACATCTTTCACTATTTCGTATCCATCATTTTAACTCTAAAAACCAATAAAATTTCTATACCAACAGTACCCCATGATAATATTTGTATCTCTTATTTGAGTGAATTTAAAAATGAGAAATGATAAAATTCTTTTTTCTAGAAAATGATTAAAAAGAAAGAAGGATTTAAATGGAGAGAATTTTCTCACCCTTCATATTTCACAAATGAGAATGCGGAAAATATCAGATCGGATTCATATGATCCAAAAATATAAAAAGAGAATTAAAGAAATGAAATCAACTTTTCATAGATTGATTCTTCAAACTATACAAACATGAAATTCTCGTTGTTTATACAAAAACTTACGAGCTAAGAAAGCAAGTAGCATATCTAACTAACTTTCTAACTAACACTTCATTCCTATCTAGAAGTTGACGAGGCATCTACTCAGCAGCTGACTAGACGCTGACGCAGCATGCATGACAAACCATGCCACCTTATTCTTCAACTTCCACCTTTACTTCTCTCAAATGCTCAAGCTGCATGAACATATCTTCATCATCTTTCACAGAGAAATTATAAAATTCCTTTTTTCTAGAAAATGATGGAAAAGAAAGAAGGATTTAAATGAAGAGATTTTCTCGTCCTTCATATTTCATGGATAAATTTACAACTTATCAACACTTTACATGCAAACTTTACTAGTATATTATAGTACTACCAAACTTGAAATAATTAGTTTAGATGAAAATATCATACTTTTATTTATTTACTTATGTGGAAGTCAATCATGCAAATATCTAAAACTATATAAAATGGCCTTATTTTAAAATATATATAATTTATGGGATGAATTTCAATATTTATAAAATATGTTATAACATATGTAGAGAATGAAGGTTTGAAAAACAGTTCATTCATTTGCTTCTATTTTATAATATATTACACAATCCATAATGATATTTATGGATATTTAATATTGTCATTGATTGGTGGAATAATTAATTGGTTTCACTACCCAAAAGACATGCAGAAATATGTGTGTAATAGTATGTCATAATAATTTTGTAAAAGATTAGTAATCCTCATCTAAAATTTATAAATTTTTAAATTCATTCGCATAAATTAGAGGATAATTTAACCTTTCATTCTCTGCAATGATTATGACATGGAACTATAAAATTCATGGAACTATAAAATTCATAATTTCAAAAATAAACATATCGATCGTAAAAGCATATATACTATTTTTAATATGCATAAAAATTGCACCTAGCTTATGATTAAACAAAATCTAATACTTCCATAGAGGTTGTCTCTGGAAATAGAAGAAAAGAAAATACAAATATTAAGTTCTATCTTAGTATAAGAAATAATGCGTTTCCCTATAAAGTCTTGACCTTGACCCCATCAATCAATGAAATTAAATATTCAGTTTTTTAACGTTCTTTTTTTCATATTAATAGGTTTGATTGTAGGAAGTTAATTAATTTTATTGCTATTATAATTAATCTTTTTCTCGTTATATTCTTTGCTGAATTTTTTGCAGAGAATTGATTCGATTTTAGGTGTCCTCTTGACTCTCCATCGATATTGGTATAATATGAGTTAAGTTTTCTATGTGATGATTTTTATTGTATATTAATAATACTTGTTAACATTCTCAATTCTTCACATTTAATTTTGTTACTTTAATATTATCTAAATTATTTAGTTATTTTTATATTATTTATTGAATGCCTATCTTTTAAATTTGTTGTTATTACATATGTTTTACATAACAAAATAGTCACAACTTAATTTGGTCTAGCATTGATTTAAAACCTATTTATTTACATTATAGAATTTTTATATAGAAAGTAGTTCGTGAGATGTTATAGTTTCAACTGATTCTAATATATTATTTTCATTATTATATTATATTTAATTGATCATTAAATAATACTGTACTATTATAATTGGAATCTTTTGTAAGCGGATTCATTTTTTCTTCATCGAGCTTACTCAAATGATATTTCAAATGTCCCTATTCATGTATTGTGAATTAGAGCTCTCCAAATTTTTTAAATTTGTTATAAATTATTTCAAGTTTATGGTATGTTTAGTTGTATAATTCATAATTATTTTGTTTACAATTGTTATCTAATAATATTGTTTCTAATTTCATTAATTAATTTACGATCTAAAATTAAAAATGTCTTAATCTGTGCATCTCACATGTGTGATAAGTCTGATGGAATTTCCATTCCGAGGTTTGATATTTCCCATTGTTTCTCATTATTTATATTTGTTTCTGCACTTGACCTGTCTACTTGCTTTCGTTTTGCAGGTTCCCCTTAATCGTAAACGTTGTTGATGGTAGTAGCAATGCCTCCTTGCTATTATGGGATTGAGAATATGTGCAAAAAGGTGATGACATTCAACTTAGCCAGGAGGTATTTTTTATGACTTAGGAGTATCAAAGTATTTATGGAGCTTAACATGTTTTTTTTATATGTTTTTTTATTTTTGCCCCGCTTGGAGATAATTCTACTGAATTGACGAAAGACTTATGGGAGCAGACTTTACTATTTAGAAACCAAGTGAAAAACAGTTCTAAATATTGGATTAATCATCCATATACTATGAACAAATTAGCAATGACCCTTGAATTGTCGAGAAGTATACTCCTCCAACTTTGGACTCAAAGATTTCAAATCCAGAACTGGAAATCTATCATAACTTGGATGGGCCTTCTCTTGGATCAATATTATTATATTAAATTGTAAATATTATTTTTTTTCAAATTAATCGAGAAGCATATTAATTTTAATATAATTGTATTGATCCAAGAGAAGGCCCATCCATATTATGAGAAATTTCCAATTCTGAATTTGAAATCTTTGAGTCCAAAGTTGGAGGAATATACTTCTAGACAATTTGAGGGTCATTGCAAATTTTGTGTACAGTGTATGGATGATTACTCCAATACTCAGAATTGTTTTTCACCCAGATTCTAAATAATAAAATATGTCCCATAAGTTTTTTTCAATCTCAATAGGATTATATTCATCGCCTCCAAACCAGGAAAAAATTAAAAATATATATATAATAAACATGATAAGATCCATAAATACTTTGATATGTCATAAAAGTACCTCCTCATGGCCAAGTTGAATGTCATCAACTTTTTCCCCAATAGTTGCACACATTCCCGATCCTATAATAGCAGATCCTATAATAGCAAAGAGGCATTGCTACTACCATCAATAACGGTCACGATGAAGCGGAACTTGCACGACGAAAGTAAGTAGACATGTCAAATTCGGAAAAATATATAAATAATGTGAAACCTCAGAATAACAAACCATCAGATTTATCAAACTATAATAACAATTCCATTAGACTCATCATATTTCCAAAACAAAATATTTCAGTAAAAACCCAGACATGATTTTGAGCTTATAAAAGCATTTGTTAACTTGGCCTATATTGAATTTATTGGAGCAAAAATAAATAAATAATAATGAATGATGTGCTTATACTAATTATATGCACTGCCTTCATTACTGGCATCACTACTTGTGCATAATTCGTAATGAGTTTATGCGTATTGCATATCTTTTCTATCAAAAGCAATAATTTTAAAATGATTACACAAGTAAGCATACACGATCTACATATAAAAGAATCACATGCATAAACACATAGCAATATATTTTAAATAAGTGAAATAATCTGACTAATTTAATCAAGTTTCTTAGTCATCGGATCAAAGGTTTACTAGCCTAGATAGTCATTTGAAAAGTTGAGAAAATCCTATCTTTTATGTTTTATGAAATAAATTAATAGAATGATATAAAAGAAATTATAGTAAGTGAAAGCAAAATTATAAATCCTAGGAATATATTATTAGTATGTTGACATAGTACAAAAGATCATTTGCAGAAATAGTATGATTATCTGTCAGTTGTCACCAATAATTACAGTGTACTCGAACATTGAAATTCATATGATTCTTTGAAAAATTGCACTCACAATATATAGTATGTCACTGTACATATATAACCATATCGTAAGTTTTAACATAATTTGTCAATATATATTATTTAAATCATGTTTTTATCGAGGAAACGTAAGTTATTACCATAACTAATTTAGAGATATTGTCATTACAATATTGCAAAAATCCTAAAATCTTAAAAGTCATTTAAGATTGTAATTGTGCAATAAACCCACGCATAATTTAAGTTCGATTTCCATGTACAACTGGCCAAGCACGTGACTGTGAAAATCATTTTTTTTTCTGTTTGGAAGGCATGCATGTGATTTCTTGGGACCATTTCACCTTTCAAACTCAAAATTTCTTTTCCCTTTCTAAATGGAAACGATAAAGCGAATTATTGTTAATAGAGGGAGGTATTTTGGGTAAATATTGTCTTGGTGTGATTCTTGAAATGGGCAAACTATAGGGATGCTACATTTTGCTTTTGGAGATAAAGATTCTATACTTTTGTTTTTGTTGTTCGTTTAATATTTTTGGTAATGGCTAATAGGTTACAATTTATTTGAAGGTGTTCCAAAAAATTGTGGTGCTCGTTCATCTGGCATACAGCTGTTGTCTTCTTTTATAGGTTCAATGGTTAAACTTCAAAACTGTGATTTGTGATTACTTAAGTTAAACCCCAGCCCCTCTCTCATACTCCCATGTCCGGTTATAGGGGTTCTATTTTTGCTATTCAGTCCGTTCATTAATAACAGTTCGAATTCACATTATAAAGGGTAATAGACAATAATCTACTAACTTATTCAACTCATATTTCAACTAAAATTATACTCATATGTCATTAATGAGAAATTTATAAAGTAAATGGGTGAATGAGAAAAAGTAGGTAAAATATAGGAGAGAATCAGAAAGTATGGGTAATGTATGATTGAAAAGGATAAAAATTGAGAGAAACTTTCCATTTTTTGATGAGACTATAATTTGTGATATATACTACAAAATGGATAAATTAGACTATTTTTCATTAAACAGATGGAATATAATAAATAAATTTATATAGTCCAGTTTTGATCACTCGTTCGTGCAACGGTGATTAATCAAGCTTCAAACAACTACTAGTACTTTTTTTTTTTCAAAAATTGATAATAATATTATATTCAACTATTCTTTCTTTAATTCACAATTTTTTTAATACTTATTCTTTCCCACTTCTGAAGTCTCAATTGAGTTCGGCATGTATTTTAAGAAAGGTAGAGAAAAGTTGATGAAAAAAGATATAGTGGGGTGTAAGTTCTCCCTCCGTTCCATAAGAATAAGCACTTTGGGTTGAACACGTGTTTTAACACAAAGTGGTAAAGTAAGAAAGAGGTAGAGAGAAAAAATAGTTAAAATATTATTGGTGGAAAATGGATCCCACCTTATTAGAAAGAAGAGAATTTACAAAATTAGAAGATTCATATTCTTGTGGGACGGACTAAAAAGAAAAGAGTGCGTATGCTTATGGGACAGAGAGAGTATGAGTTTTATATTAAATGCCAGTCAAATTAAGCTAATGGAATGTGTTACCATTTATAAAATATTTTAACTAAGACTCCTATTATGAGATGCACTAAAATAAAAAATCGAGACTTCTAAAGTAGGGCAGAGGGAGTATTAATAGACATGATACTCATTTTTGCCCTTAATTGTTAATTTAGTTGCTTCGTTTACCTTTCCGTACCCAGCCCAAATTTGAAAATGCTAGTAAAGTATACCCGATTTCTAATATTTGAAAAAATTTCAATTTTGTCCGAACTTTTATTAATTATATCAAATATATGCAAATTATGTATTTATTGACTTATCCATGAGTTGAAAAGTTTCAGGTATGTGGTTGCTTATTTTGTTACTACATAATAGAGCAATTGTGTAATCAAGGTAAATAGAAACATAGAGAAAACACAGATTTATGTGGTTCACCAACGTCGCGTTGGCTACGTCCACGGGCTGAAACGGAGAACATATTATATTCAGATTGTTTTCAAAGTACTGAATTATGCGCCCTACTTCTATATAAATAGGCACACATACAACGGGCTAGGCCCAATACAAAATTAAGATCTAAAACAGAAACATGTCACAGCGTCGGGACCCTCGTTCGGCTAGCGGCAAACTATACGGATTCAAGGCATACTAACATAGTTCTATTTAAATTCAAATACTCCTATATTTAAAAAAATATTTTATTTTTCCCTCTTTCCTTCCTTGAAATAATGTTCCATTTTGATATTACATGATATTTACATTTTAAAGTCTTATTCACCTCTTTTCATTCTAAGTAAATGGATTCTACCATCCATCTAAATCATTGCACTCACAATCTATTATAAAATCAATATATAAAAGCGGAGTTCATATTCCACACTCATCTTCCTATTTTCTTCACAAAGTCAATTAATTTCTAAAATCAAGTGAAACTGAGACTACAAATTTGATTAGACTCCATATCAATTTCTAGATCCTGTCATTGTTTAGCTTAGCCTTAGCGGACAATATATGTAGGCATATACATGTGCGCACTATGATTAATAAGTGAAATTCTGTAAAAAAAAAACAAAGCAAATCTCAGCCCTTGGATCCTTAGATTGGATGGTTGTGATAAATTACATTATTAGACTAAGATGTTACATTATTAGCCAAGCTACATTATTAGACTAAAATGCTCCATTACTTTACTAAAATAGGTACATTATTAGCTAAGTTATATTATTAAATGATATACTATAACATTAATTTGATCATGGACTATAAGTAATTTGATTTTGAACCGTATTTAACTTCACATGTATTCCATTGTTATTGATACGTCATACGTGCGTTGTATTCAATGTAGGTGTATCCGTGTTTATATAATGAATTATGTGAAAAATGAATAAAAAAATATACACATAATAATATCGCATCAATATTACAAGGTAAAAATTCGAACTGTAAGATAAAACTTAACGTTAGATTAGAATCGCATGATACGACACACGTGTCTAGTTCTCTTACAATATTTGTTCCTATATTTTCGGATCTAACAAGAGATAAAATTCAAATCAAATAATTTGACTTTTCTTTAACTCATTCCTATATTTTCTATACCTTTCATAGAATATGATCCTAAAGGTTACTGGTTTTCTATCTTCAACTTTTTTTTTTTTTTTGTATTTTAGAAATCCGTAGCAACTACTTTTGACACGGACTTTTAATCAACTCAAATTTAAAATCTACAAGCTTGATTACTATGGTTTCCTATAATCTTATTCGGGACAAATTCATATTCACGTCATCACGTGCAACTCCTACAAAACTGCCATAAAATTTAGTACTAAAATTTGAACTTGAGATATTATTTAACGTTATAAACACACTCATAATAATGTAGACAAGAGTATAATATAATACTATTTCTTACCCCAATCTACTTTTATACTAGTATTCGTTTCGGTCACTATCCCATAAGAAAATTAATGTTTCCATGTCCACAATTTAAAGAGTCATTTTGACATTTTTTTATTATTAATAATAAAAAAAATTATTTACTTTTTTCACTTATAGTATATGGACACCATATTTCACTAACTTTTTATACCGACAACTTATTATAAGTCCCATATTCCATTATTTTCCCATTTGCTTTTCTTTACTAAATCAAACTATTTCTTAAAATTCGCGTCGAATAAAAATAACTCTTTAAATGGTGGACGGAAGGACTCCGGAGTAATATTTATCCAACAAAGTCCCAAAATAATCTTGAATTAAGATATATTTGAATCTGAACAATTTATCAAATCATTTCTTTTTATTTAATGGTCATAAATATTATATCCAATTAATATTTCCCCTCAAATATTATAACCGTAGCAACCACCCTCATTAAATTACAAATTTCAGCTAATAATGAGACTTTATTACTAGACCAAACCTACAAAGATTAGTAGCATCGATAATCAATTAAGTAGTTGCTATAACATCAGTTAATAAATTAATTTACAAATATATAAACTAGAGTAGTTTATTTCCCATATATTCATGCAACCCACACCCCTCTCCCAACTAGCTATCTACCAAAACTCTCCGATGATGTAGCCGCCCCACCACTCCGCCGCTGCCACTGCTACCATGGGCCACCACCACCGTCGCCTCCGCCCCACCCCCAAGTCCTACACCCTCCCCTCCTCCCCCACCCACTCCTTCTCCTCCTCCCCCGCCTCCTCCGACTTCGAATTCACCATTTCCCTCTCCCCCCGCAAATCCTCCGCCGCCGATCTCTGCCCCGCCGACGACCTCTTCTACAAGGGCAAGCTCCTCCCCCTCCACCCCTCCCCCGCCTCTCCATGGTCCGCACCCTCCTCCTCTCTTCCTCCTCCACCTCCTCCTCCGACACCACCACCACCACCGCCTCCCGCCACTCCACCGCCTCCACCGACTCCTCCTCCGCCCGCCCCAGCTCCGCCACCGACGACGACCTCAAACACCTCACCCCACCCACCACCACAAAAAAATCCTCCAAATACTTCTCCCTCCCCAAGCTCTTCCGCAAAGATCCCGGCGGCGGCGCCGGCGCCGTCAAGCGCGCCAGCTCCGGCGCCCGGGAAGTCATACGCAAGTATTTGAAAAAAGTCAAACCCTTGTACGAGAAGCTCTCCCACAAGCCGCCGCAGCAGCAAAAGACGTCAAGAATTTCAAGCTTGACAAATACGTTTACTGTCGCCAAAGACTACAAGAGCCAAGAAATCAACACGCAATCATTTTCGGGCAATCTGAGGCTGTATAATAAGGGAAGAAGCTGCTTCTCTAGTTGCCCGCCCTCGATGGGGTCGTCGCCGAGCCACAGTAGAAACAGGCACGGGTACGGGCAAATGGGTCGACCCGGATCCGGAATCCACAGCAGCTCGGACACGTCATCGATGGAGGAGTTGCAGAATGCGATTCAAGGTGCGATTATGCATTGCAAAAACTCAATGCTTCAGACTTAGAATTTGGTTAGTAAATGAAATTTGAATTTTTTTTTTATTAATTGTAAGGAAAATTTAGTACGTTTGATCGGTGTTTGGTTGGAGGTAGAATGATGAGTTGATATTCTAATCAACATGTTTGGATTAGTAAATTCCCTAATTTAACTGAGGGGTTTTAATTATGTTGGGTTTGGAATTTTCTCCTTGTTTGACTACTGAAAAATTTTAAATTATTTACTGTGGCAGTGCTTATTCGTTTTTAATAGGCTGTGATTTCGAGATTCTGACCTGATTGCAGTGTAACGTTACTCTTTTGAATCAAGTTTGATTTTTTGTCGCTAAATTGTATTTTAGAATATTTTGCATAATACTGAATGTACGATGTCAATTATTTAAGTTGGTTCGGAATTTTACAACAATAAAATAATCAAGTGTTTTGTATTATGCCAATTTCTATTAAATGTTTATTATGGATGCTTTATAACTAGGTATTGTTCTTCAAATTTAATTAAAATCCTAAAAACATATACGAAAATTATAGTTAAGTTTGAAATTATAGTTAAGTTTGAAAATCCTAAAAGCTATTTTTACCTTTAAAATTGTACTCCCTCCGTCCACGAATAAGAGTCTCGTTCGCTTTTTTGCACTTATTTTGTGAAAATGATAATAAATAATTAAAGTGGAGAAATGATAAAGTAAGATAGAGAATAATGTAAATAAGAGTCTTGTCTATATTATTCTCTATCTTACTTTATCATTTATCCACTTTAACTATTTATAATCATTTTCATAAAACAAGTGCAAAAAAATAATGGAACTCTTAATCATGGACGGAGGAATTACTTTATATTCCTAGTTAATTTTCAGCTTCACATTATAGATAGAGAAACAAAATTAATTTATTACAATACAATATTATTTCACCGTCTTTAATATGATGCTGTATAAGTTGTTGTGATAAGATGTTTCGTAGTATATTGCATAAGTTAATCACCAAGTTATGTCGGTGATAAATTTTTATCTGGTTATGAAGTGAGAACAAGCTAACAATTTGGTTATTTATATAGCGAATTTTAAATTGTTTTAAAAATAAGAATTTAGGTTCATCCATCAATCATTTATAATCTCATTTTGACTCGGTATGAGTTTTATAAAATTGTTTGATTTTGTGAAGAAAAATAAGAAAATGAGTTAGTAGAAAGTAGATACTACTATTAGGTTTATAATAAAATGTGAGTTTAATAATTTAAATGAATGATAGATCCCCTTGCCTAAAATGAAGTAAAGTAAATAAGACTTTAAATTGTGGATATTTAGATAGGTTATAATTAATGTCGAACTAAATTTTAGTGCGGAACTATTAAACCCGTCATTGTTAGTTTGGTTTAGATCATTGTAAGACATTTTTAGTTCGTTTTAAATCATTTTATAAAAATTGGATTTGAAAAATACGGATGTCATATTTTAACCATTTTATATCATGTTTATTAATATGACATAAAATAAACCTTCATATTGTTTAAAAATAACCTATAAATATGATTCTGTAGTGCTGGAGTAATATTGAGTTTGTTAAACTTTAAACTTAAGTCTTTGACATAAACTTTAAATCTATGGAGGAATCTTACATGTGCTTCATGTATAAGTATTTATTGCACTTTCAGCTTTTTCGGTTGGATAAGGGCATTATGTAATATTATAACAAGATTTTATTGTTTACGTCTTTATAAATTAATAAAATTATTTAATTTTTGTTTGAGGCATTAAATACCATGCCCCGGTCCCGCTGTTATTGTGCTTTGTGCATGAATTTGAAAATTTGAAAATTATACTTTCATTTTCACACATGAAAATGATGATAAATTATTAAAGTGAAGATAAAATTCTCTGTTATTTAATTTTATGTCTACTTTAATTGCATTTAAGTAGCCGCACTCCTCCCCGTGGGGCGTCCTCCAGAGCAGGCAGTCTAATCTCCGCTCACATGTTGACGACCCGGGTTGTTCGCAACCGCGATCGCCGCACACCTCCAACCACGCCTTGGCCACTCCCGGCGTACTCATCCTCCGTTCACTCCTCCGGGGGTGTCGTCACACGGGCCGTGACGACCGCACCGCCTTGGCCTTCCCTGCCCTTCTTCTTCTTCTTCTTCACCGTGGCCCGCCCACCCTGAAGGGGAGTGTCCGGATCCCCGAGATCGATCCCCATGTCTTGCAATGACAAAAGGTCATCGCCAGTGGGACCGCGCTCCACCGGGTCGACGTGAGACGGCTCCAAAAAATCCAGAGGGACGGGACTCGTTGTTGTGAACCATCGATCGATGATGCTATTGTACAGAAATTTAGAGAGAGAGAAAACTCGTTAAAACAAGTGGTGCAAATGAAAATGAAACTAAAATCGCGTTTATATAGGTTTAAAAAAAATAAAATTTTCAGAATATTATTATTATTAGTATGATTAATTATAGATTATTTTTACTCTATATTGAGATTAAAAGTGTAGTATGCAAAGAGTTGTAATTACAAATGTTAATCTTAGCTGCTAGAAGAATCTTCATAGAGACAACATTAACATGTTAATGTTTTTTTCTCCAGGTGTTCAAACAAAATATTACCAAGACAAACAAAATATTACCAAGAGTAATCCATTAGCAAAGCCCGTAATACTTTGCACATATTCAACTCAATAGCAATATTGCTAGTTTTCTACGTGAAATACTTAGTGTTGGCATAAACATGGTGGTATTTGATACGCTCGGATTTTGCACTGTTTTAAGGCCATTATTTGGTCCATTTTTAATGTCAAAATCACAATTCATGTTCATATTTTGCATATTTTCTCTATTTTGGTATTTTGACGTGTTTTGTGAGATTTGTGCATATTTGAGCCTAAAAAGACAGGAAAAAGTCAAAGATGGAAATTTGGAGCATTCGAGAACGCTGAGCCATTAGCGGTCCGCTCCGGAGAAAGTTGTGTTGAAACGAAGAACACGTCCAGCGACCGCTGAGGGATTAGTGTAGCGATGGCTATACAAGAGGCAGAGGCTACGGATCATTGTGTAGTGACCGTTGGCCAAGTTGCAGCGGCCCGCTGGGAAAACGCTGTGCACGAAATTGACTTACTTTCTCCCCAAGATTTACCAAACTTAGCCACTTTTTGCCTTATTTGATGGAGCTCGATTTTCCCTCTATAAGTACCCCCTCAAACCTCTTCATTAGAATCTTCTTTTTGCCATATAATTCTAGAGCATAAAATTGAGAGAGTTCTTCATTGTGCAAGAGCTTGAAGAAGGAATCAAGAGAAGATCAATGCTACAAGGATTCAACCTTTGGGTTTTATTTGCTTTAGTTCTTATGTTCACTTTGTTTTCCCTACAAATTATGTATTTAGCTTATTTACATGTGTAAGTAAACTCATGGTTCTAGGGATGTGTTAGTAACGACTTTGGTTATATAATTCTTTTTGCTATTTAATATCCGTTTTGTTTTTACTTCGTTTCTTCCCTAAGTAATTGGATAATGCTTCACGTTTGAGTGGCACATTCTGTGATGATTTAATATAACTTGCTATATAATCGTGAGAGGAGGTTGGCGAGTTAGATCCACTTAGTAGACACTACAATTAGCTTCCCATAAAACAGACACTGTTAATTGAGAGTGAGGACTTTTCAAGGGTCTTAGGAGCTTTTAGGAGTTACGGATCTAGGATTGACAACCCTAGTGTTAGTAATTTACGCTTGTACCACATGGGCAAAACTTATGTGACTCGTTCTATCGAAATATAAACTGTGCTAGGGTATTGTAGTTTGAATTTCTATACCCATAAATGTGAACGCACATCCTTGGAATTCTCTTATCTCTCATATTTTTATCTCTTTAATTATTTGCAATTAGTTGTTTGCTTGCTTTCAAACTGTTTTTAGTTTTTCAAAATCTCCAAAACTTTCGGTTTTCCAAATAGTGAAAGAAGCTTAGTAGATGATAGCCAATTTGTGTTTGTTTTTCCTATGTTCGATATCCGATACTGACCTCTATAGTGTTTAGTTCCAACATGATATTAACCATTAGATTATGATTTTGGGCGGATTAGATTTGTAGGTGATGTGATAGTCCGTGTTACATATTACTAGGTCGATTTGGTACATTATAGGGGTAGAATTGGAATCACACACAAGTCAATCTGCTTTAAAATTGCATTTCCATGATTTTAGGGGGATTTATTTCAGGGACGATTCACCTTCCCCATCATACTAAATCGATCTCATTCCCCTCATTCCGCTTCACCCTTGCTTTTAATCCGAAAAAACCCTAACCACCGCTCAGAAGTCAGAAAACTCCAATCAATGCCGATTCAGTCACCGACGATGACTTTCAGTAGTTCGTATACTGATTTCCTTCATCTCAACGTGTATTGACGATCGACCATACATCATCTCACAGTCGCTTACTCCTCAGTCAACTTGTAGTTGATTCAACATTAGGAAAACTGATTTTATTTGCCTAGTTACAATATTGTGAAACTGTCCGTCGACCCTCAGCCAAAATGCGGGGATTTTTTTTTGATTTTGGTTGATTTGAGATGTGTTTAGGTTTTAGTAATTCTTTGAAGAATTTACTCATTTCTAATTTTAATTGAATGAGTTGTTATTGAGATCCAATTTTTGTCAAATTTGAATCTTGATATAGTTAATGTGGTCATTTGCTGCGCATAGTTGTGTGTTTCTGTGAAATGTTTTGTTACTACATTATTCTGATTTTAATTTGAATGGGTTGTTATTGGGATCCAATTTTAAAGTTTTAGAGTTACAGTTTCTGCTCTATATGGTCCCTATATCTTCTTTTAAAAGGCATATGCACATTATTTAACTCAATATTTACATTACTTCATATAGTATGAATGTGTGATCTGTTACATTTTTTCATTTTTTCTCTACATTATTTACTCAAAAATTTACATTATTCAATACGGATGTGCTATATTATTGTGTTACAGTTTCTGCTCTATATGGTCCTCTATATCTTCTTTCAAAAGTCATATGCACATTATGTAACCCAATATTTACATTACATTATTTTGTGTTATAGTATGATCTTTTACATTTTTTCATTTTTTTTTACATTATTTACTCAAAATTTTACATTATTTGATACAATCTTGACACATTATTGTGTGTTATATAAGGGTTTGAAATATTTTAGTAATTCTTTGATGAATCTACTTAGTTCTGATTTTAATCGAATGAGTTGTTTTGGATCCAATTTTTGTCAAATTTGAATCTTGATACAATTAATGTGGTCATTTGTTGTGCATAGTTGTGTGTTTCTATGAAACGTTTTGTTACTACATTATTCTGAATTTAATTTGAATGGGTTGTTATTGGGATTCAATTTTTAAATTTTTTGAGTTACAGTTTCTGCTCTATATGGTCCTCTGTATCTTCTTCCCAAAGGCATACGCACATTTTTTAACCCAATATTTACATTACTTCATATTGATGTGCTACATTATTTTGTGTTTTAGTATGTGTAACACCCCGAGTTTTCGTGTAAAGATCTTGGAGTATAAAAAAAAAATTTGGACAAAGAGACGATTGGAAATAAAGTGCAAGGAAATTTCAGTTTCAAGAATAAAAGTGGAGAAAATACTTTTATTAGAGAAATGTGGATACACCGTGAAAAAAATAGAAATACATGGATGACGGAAATAGTACATGCCTGCAAGTGTGATAAAATCAACATGCACCTATTCTACACTATCTATCCTACTTCTTTAAATTCTCGAGTTTGGAAGCAAACTAAATTGGGAATAGAACCAAATGAGCTCAAGAGGAGCATCTCCTTTCTTTCCCTCTCTTTCTTAATCTCGATTTTTTTTGCTTCCCTCCACAAGCTCCAAGAATGCCTTCATGTACCTACAAAGTTTACACCAAATTGGGGTTAGAAAGTGACACACAAGTAAAGAGAGAGGGAAGCACAAGCTAAATAAAGAGATGGAGCATTTAGTGGGTAATATAGCTAAGTAAGCTACAAAGTAGAGCATGAGGTAAGAAAATCTTGGTCACCATCTCTTCTAACATCAAAAGGGAGTCGAGACAAAGGGGCATTGGGGAACGAGCTCCTACACAAGCCCAAAAGTAGAAGATGAGACAAACTCTCATCTCCCCGTCGATCAAGGCCGAGAAATCAGCCAAGAAGATCAGCCACAATCACCAAAACGGCAAGAATCTCACAATCATTAAGCTCGAAAGTGAGAGAGCTAACAAGCCCAAAATAGGAGCCTTTGGCTCCAAGTCTCAAACCTAGCTTTCAATAGATTAGCACCATATAAGCAGCCTCTCCTCACCTCCTCCACCACCACATTTCATCACCACAAATTCCACACAACACCATAAGAAGAGCAGCGAGGGAGGAGGGAGAGGGCAGCGAGTGGTGACGGCAAGGACAGCCACCACCGAGGAGGATTCGACTACGTTAAGGTAATCCCAACAACCTCAACACCCATCTCCATCGCATCATGTAGATCAACCAATAGATAGCCAATAACTTAGAATCATAGAAACAAGAACTTAGAATTTTCATAGGACCCTCACAGCAAGGATGAAAACAATAACAATCATGTAACACTAAGTTGAAGCTCAAGAGCTTAGAGCTATACAAATTAGAGATAGCCGCAAGATACCCCCCCCCCCTCCATATGAATTCAGTGGCATAGTATCATAAGCAAGAACTTAGCAAGTTTTCAATTTGAGCAATATATCACCATAAGCCACACAAGACTCCAATGGAGAATTTCTTTTCCAAAAATAAGCTACTGCCATAACTCGAAAAAGGAGTAAGGGGTGGGGGGAGAGGACTTAGCTTTAGTTGGGCGGAGCTGCCCGGCGACGGACGGGCAGCGACGAGCTCCGAGAGGCCCGGCTGAGCGGAGACGCTGCCGGGGCAGCAGAGTAAGGCGGCGGCTGGTGTCGGCGCCGCCAAGTGAAGATGGAGAGAGGGGCGATGGCGTCGCTGCCTTCCGGAGAGAACTCGGCGGAGAGAGAGCCCGACGGAGGGAGTGAGCTTGGAGCCGACGGGCTGCCATCGGCGAATTCAGCCGAGAGAGGAATAGAGAGCTAGACGGAGCCAGAGGGAGCCGCCGGCGCTGGGCGAAGAACGCTCGGCCGAGGGGGGCCGAGGCGAGTTTGCCGGCGACGCAGGTGAGGCGCGATCCCGCCGAGTGGAAAGGAGACGAGGTGCGAATTCGAGAGAGGAGGCGGAGCCGGTGTAGTTCCGGCAACGCAGAGAGGCGGTGATTCGCCGGAGAGACGACGATTCCGCCGGAGAGGTCGCGAGGGAGGAGGGAGAACCGCCGCTGTTCTCGTCTCATTCGAGAATCCCTAGTCTGGAAATTTGGGAGATAGGAATGTGAGAAGGGAGAAGTCACGATGGAGGAGATGAGTAAATGGGTCCCTGCTTTGGGCCTAAGGCAAATTAAGTGGCTGGGTGAAATTTAAATCATTTGGGCTAGGCCCCATAGGAATTTATTTGAGTGTATATTTTGTGATGGACTATTGGGCCAAGTGCCATTCTTTATTTAGGAGATAGAACAAAGAATAATTGGAGAAATAAGGAAGTCTAATTTTTAGAAAGTGGGCCGAGAATTCCTATTTATTGGACTTGAGAAGCTATTTGTTGGATGGGATTAATTTAAGGATTGAGTTGGAGCTCAATTAATTAATTCCCGAATAATTTATTTAGATTTCCGAAGAAGAAAAGTAGTAAAGTGTGAGACGCGAAAGCCGACCGGCGTCGCCCCGCGACGCCTTGGGCGGCCACTAAGGAAATAGGAGGAAAGAGAGATGACGTTCTCGAGCCACGAAAATAATTAAGTTTAATAAAGAAGTGCTATTAATTAAATTTCCCGATATAATTAATATGCGAGTTTCTAAAAATTTCCTAGAAGTGAACGAAGGATAAGAGAATTAATTAGGGGCATGCATTCCTATAAGTATGAGAACTTCTTGAGTCTTATTAGTACGTTGTTTGCTTTCAAAAGGCTATCTCTGCGAGTAAAGGCGGAGTGAGGAAAAACCAATTTAAGGAGTTTTAAGCGAATGAGGTGGGCTTTCTGTTAAAGTTACAGTTTTTACGAGAAGTATTTTACGTGGGCTTTCTGTTAAAGTTACAGTTTTTACGAGAAGTATTTTACGTGGGCTTTCTATTTAAGATACGATTGTTGCCTTTATGTTTAAAGTATGGTTTCTATGAAGAGTGCCAAGGCGATATGAAAAGTACAGTTTACGTTTACAGTTTCATGAACAATATTTTATGATGAGTGCTATTTACATCAAGTGAAAGTGATGTTATTTAGTTATGTGACATTATGTGTTGCTTTACGGGTACTTGTGAACTGTCAGCCTTCGTTGATATTTTGTTCGGCTTTGACCGATAGAAATGAGTTTAGTCGAAAATGTTTATGAGGAAAGGAAGTTTTTGAAAGTTATGTCAAGCCATGTTTTGTTTTGAACTTTGCCTATCTGGTTGTCTAGCAAGGGCGATGTCCCTACTAGACCAGGAGTTTGTGAATTTATTTCACCAGGAGTTGTGAATTCGTTTCACCAGGAGTTTGTGAATTTATTTCACCAGGAGTTGTGAATTCGTTTCACCAGGAGTTTGTGAATTTATTTCACCAGGAGTTGTGAATTCGTTTCACCAAGAGTTTGTGAATTAGTTTCACCAGGAGTTGTGAATTCGTTTCACCAGGAGTTTGTGAATTTATTTCACCAGGAGTTGTGAATTCATTTCACCAGGAGTTGTGAATTCGTTTCACCAGGAGTTTGTGAATTTATTTCACCAGGAGTTGTGAATTCGTTTCACCATAAGTTAGCTCAGATATGGCATAAGTTCCAGGAAAATAGAACAGCAGATCGCTTTTGATAAAGACAAGGAAAATGATTTAGTGTTCTCGGATCTTTTACTTAAAATCCCGAGTTTACTTAAGAGTGACTTGACAAAATCAGTTTTTAGTAAAATATATTTCGGCACGTGTCCACTGAGTACACCAAGTACTCAGCCCTGCATATGTTTTTTTTAAAAATGTGCAGGTTGAGCAGTGATGACGGCGGGCGTGTTGAGCATAGACGATGAAGATCATTCGATAGAATAGTACTTGGATGCGTCGTGTTTCCATACACGATGTCATCTGCTCTTGACTCTTCCGCTGTTAAAGTCGAGATTTCATTCTCTTGTACCATGCACTCTGATTTTTATATATGTTCCAAGTTATTTCAGTTCAAGTTCAGTTGTGCCACAGTTTTCCCCTTTCTTCCCCGCTTCTTTCATCCTTCCCTAGTCACGATCAACCGGGCTTTCTATCCTTAGAAAGTGCGGTCGTGACAGAGTGGTATCAGAGCAATTTTCTTTCTGCTCTGGACCCAAGAGTCTTCTTTCAGTCTTAGTGTAGAATAGTATCTCTAGACTAACAGGTTAAACGTCGAAGGCTCAACACCCCGACTCGTCATGCTCAACTAGGAAAGGAGGTACTTTTACCTTTTCAAAAAAAAAAAGGAGATCGAAGTGTCTTATGCAGTAAAGGAAGTAAACTCCCTTGTGGAACAGTTTTACAGTTTTAAGCTTTTCAGGAGCGTATTCCCGTTGCGGGATAGTTTTCAGTTTTAAGGAAAGGTGTTACGTATGACAGTTTCAGTTTAAAAGCAAGAAAAGTACTTTGTTGTGTTTGGCAAAAAGAGTGAGTTTTGAAGTGAGAAAAACAGTTTTGATTTTCAAAGTGAAAGTTAGAAAGTTTTTCTACAGTGATGTTTACTTTCAGTCAGAGAGTTTGAAAAGAACATGATATCTTTTATGTATCGAGTTTTCAAACTGTGAGGCCTTTAGAGTAGAGAACATAGACGTTTCTCATAGAACATAGAGTGCCTTAGGATGCATGCCTTCTAGAACATGGTTCGACCTCGAACTTAATGGAATAACTTCCAAGATCACTATCGCTTTCCTGAGCGATAAAAATGAGAATATCAGAAGGAGTAGATATAAGAAAAGATTCAAAAGGAGAAGATCGAGAAATTTGATTGGATATAAGAAGAGAAATTTGGCCGAAGGGCGCAATAGTTAAGTGATTGGTCGGTTCTCATCAAAAGTGGTTGGGGAAACACCACGGACATGAGAAGGCTACACGAGAATTGGAATAAGATAAAGAGAAATAACGAACAGTTTTAAAGGACGTAACCAAATTTCGGGACGAAATTTTTGTTAAGGTGGGTAGAATGTAACACCCCGAGTTTTCGTGTAAAGATCTTGGAGTATAAAAAAAAAATTTGGACAAAGAGACGATTGGAAATAAAGTGCAAGGAAATTTCAAGAATAAAAGTGGAGAAAATACTTTTATTAGAGAAATGTGGATACACCGTGAAAAAAATAGAAATACATGGATGACGGAAATAGTACATGCCTGCAAGTGTGATAAAATCAACATGCACCTATTCTACACTATCTATCCTACTTCTTTAAATTCTCGAGTTTGGAAGCAAACTAAATTGGGAATAGAACCAAATGAGCTCAAGAGGAGCATCTCCTTTCTTTCCCTCTCTTTCTTAATCTCGATTTTTTTTGCTTCCCTCCACAAGCTCCAAGAATGCCTTCATGTACCTACAAAGTTTACACCAAATTGGGGTTAGAAAGTGACACACAAGTAAAGAGAGAGGGAAGCACAAGCTAAATAAAGAGATGGAGCATTTAGTGGGTAATATAGCTAAGTAAGCTACAAAGTAGAGCATGAGGTAAGAAAATCTTGGTCACCATCTCTTCTAACATCAAAAGGGAGTCGAGACAAAGGGGCATTGGGGAACGAGCTCCTACACAAGCCCAAAAGTAGAAGATGAGACAAACTCTCATCTCCCCGTCGATCAAGGCCGAGAAATCAGCCAAGAAGATCAGCCACAATCACCAAAACGGCAAGAATCTCACAATCATTAAGCTCGAAAGTGAGAGAGCTAACAAGCCCAAAATAGGAGCCTTTGGCTCCAAGTCTCAAACCTAGCTTTCAATAGATTAGCACCATATAAGCAGCCTCTCCTCACCTCCTCCACCACCACATTTCATCACCACAAATTCCACACAACACCATAAGAAGAGCAGCGAGGGAGGAGGGAGAGGGCAGCGAGTGGTGACGGCAAGGACATCCACCACCGAGGAGGATTCGACTACGTTAAGGTAATCCCAACAACCTCAACACCCATCTCCATCGCATCATGTAGATCAACCAATAGATAGCCAATAACTTAGAATCATAGAAACAAGAACTTAGAATTTTCATAGGACCCTCACAGCAAGGATGAAAACAATAACAATCATGTAACACTAAGTTGAAGCTCAAGAGCTTAGAGCTATACAAATTAGAGATAGCCGCATGATACCCCCCCCTCCATATGAATTCAGTGGCATAGTATCATAAGCAAGAACTTAGCAAGTTTTCAATTTGAGCAATATATCACCATAAGCCACACAAGACTCCAATGGAGAATTTCTTTTCCAAAAATAAGCTACTGCCATAACTCGAAAAAGGAGTAAGGGGTGGGGGGGGACTTAGCTTTAGTTGGGCGGAGCTGCCCGGCGACGGACGGGCAGCGACGAGCTCCGAGAGGCCCGGCTGAGCGGAGACGCTGCCGGGGCAGCAGAGTAAGGCGACGGCTGGTGTCGGCGCCGCCAAGTGAAGATGGAGAGAGGGGCGATGGCGTCGCTGCCTTCCGGAGAGAACTCGGCGGAGAGAGAGAGCCCGACGGAGGGAGTGAGCTTGGAGCCGACGGGCTGCCATCGGCGAATTCAGCCGAGAGAGGAATAGAGAGCTAGACGGAGCCAGAGGGAGCCGCCGGCGCTGGGCGAAGAACGCTCGGCCGAGGGGGGCCGAGGCGAGTTTGCCGGCGACGCAGGTGAGGCGCGATCCCGCCGAGTGGAAAGGAGACGAGGTGCGAATTCGAGAGAGGAGGCGGAGCCGGTGTAGTTCCGGCAACGCAGAGAGGCGGTGATTCGCCGGAGAGACGACGATTCCGCCGGAGAGGTCGCGAGGGAGGAGGGAGAACCGCCGCTGTTCTCGTCTCATTCGAGAATCCCTAGTCTGGAAATTTGGGAGATAGGAATGTGAGAAGGGAGAAGTCACGATGGAGGAGATGAGTAAATGGGTCCCTGCTTTGGGCCTAAGGCAAATTAAGTGGCTGGGTGAAATTTAAATCATTTGGGCTAGGCCCCATAGGAATTTATTTGAGTGTATATTTTGTGATGGACTATTGGGCCAAGTGCCATTCTTTATTTAGGAGATAGAACAAAGAATAATTGGAGAAATAAGGAAGTCTAATTTTTAGAAAGTGGGCCGAGAATTCCTATTTATTGGACTTGAGAAGCTATTTGTTGGATGGGATTAATTTAAGGATTGAGTTGGAGCTCAATTAATTAATTCCCGAATAATTTATTTAGATTTCCGAAGAAGAAAAGTAGTAAAGTGTGAGACGCGAAAGCCGACCGGCGTCGCCCCGCGACGCCTTGGGCGGCCACTAAGGAAATAGGAGGAAAGAGAGATGACGTTCTCGAGCCACGAAAATAATTAAGTTTAATAAAGAAGTGCTATTAATTAAATTTCCCGATATAATTAATATGCGAGTTTCTAAAAATTTCCTAGAAGTGAACGAAGGATAAGAGAATTAATTAGGGGCATGCATTCCTATAAGTATGAGAACTTCTTGAGTCTTATTAGTACGTTGTTTGCTTTCAAAAGGCTATCTCTGCGAGTAAAGGCGGAGTGAGGAAAAACCAATTTAAGGAGTTTTAAGCGAATGAGGTGGGCTTTCTGTTAAAGTTACAGTTTTTACGAGAAGTATTTTACGTGGGCTTTCTGTTAAAGTTACAGTTTTTACGAGAAGTATTTTACGTGGGCTTTCTATTTAAGATACGATTGTTGCCTTTATGTTTAAAGTATGGTTTCTATGAAGAGTGCCAAGGCGATATGAAAAGTACAGTTTACGTTTACAGTTTCATGAACAATATTTTATGATGAGTGCTATTTACATCAAGTGAAAGTGATGTTATTTAGTTATGTGACATTATGTGTTGCTTTACGGGTACTTGTGAACTGTCAGCCTTCGTTGATATTTTGTTCGGCTTTGACCGATAGAAATGAGTTTAGTCGAAAATGTTTATGAGGAAAGGAAGTTTTTGAAAGTTATGTCAAGCCATGTTTTGTTTTGAACTTTGCCTATCTGGTTGTCTAGCAAGGGCGATGTCCCTACTAGACCAGGAGTTTGTGAATTTATTTCACCAGGAGTTGTGAATTCGTTTCACCAGGAGTTTGTGAATTTATTTCACCAGGAGTTGTGAATTCGTTTCACCAGGAGTTTGTGAATTTATTTCACCAGGAGTTGTGAATTCGTTTCACCAAGAGTTTGTGAATTAGTTTCACCAGGAGTTGTGAATTCGTTTCACCAGGAGTTTGTGAATTTATTTCACCAGGAGTTGTGAATTCATTTCACCAGGAGTTGTGAATTCGTTTCACCAGGAGTTTGTGAATTTATTTCACCAGGAGTTGTGAATTCGTTTCACCATAAGTTAGCTCAGATATGGCATAAGTTCCAGGAAAATAGAACAGCAGATCGCTTTTGATAAAGACAAGGAAAATGATTTAGTGTTCTCGGATCTTTTACTTAAAATCCCGAGTTTACTTAAGAGTGACTTGACAAAATCAGTTTTTAGTAAAATATATTTCGGCACGTGTCCACTGAGTACACCAAGTACTCAGCCCTGCATATGTTTTTTTTAAAAAATGTGCAGGTTGAGCAGTGATGACGGCGGGCGTGTTGAGCATAGACGATGAAGATCATTCGATAGAATAGTACTTGGATGCGTCGTGTTTCCATACACGATGTCATCTGCTCTTGACTCTTCCGCTGTTAAAGTCGAGATTTCATTCTCTTGTACCATGCACTCTGATTTTTATATATGTTCCAAGTTATTTCAGTTCAAGTTCAGTTGTGCCACAGTTTTCCCCTTTCTTCCCCGCTTCTTTCATCCTTCCCTAGTCACGATCAACCGGGCTTTCTATCCTTAGAAAGTGCGGTCGTGACAGAGTGGTATCAGAGCAATTTTCTTTCTGCTCTGGACCCAAGAGTCTTCTTTCAGTCTTAGTGTAGAATAGTATCTCTAGACTAACAGGTTAAACGTCGAAGGCTCAACACCCCGACTCGTCATGCTCAACTAGGAAAGGAGGTACTTTTACCTTTTCAAAAAAAAAAAGGAGATCGAAGTGTCTTATGCAGTAAAGGAAGTAAACTCCCTTGTGGAAC
This sequence comes from Salvia hispanica, assembly GCF_023119035.1. Classification (NCBI taxonomy): domain Eukaryota; kingdom Viridiplantae; phylum Streptophyta; class Magnoliopsida; order Lamiales; family Lamiaceae; genus Salvia; species Salvia hispanica. Next base: position 8,497,117 of record NC_062965.1, read on the forward strand.
AGTTTTACAGTTTTAAGCTTTTCAGGAGCGTATTCCCGTTGCGGGATAGTTTTCAGTTTTAAGGAAAGGTGTTACGTATGACAGTTTCAGTTTAAAAGCAAGAAAAGTACTTTGTTGTGTTTGGCAAAAAGAGTGAGTTTTGAAGTGAGAAAAACAGTTTTGATTTTCAAAGTGAAAGTTAGAAAGTTTTTCTACAGTGATGTTTACTTTCAGTCAGAGAGTTTGAAAAGAACATGATATCTTTTATGTATCGAGTTTTCAAACTGTGAGGCCTTTAGAGTAGAGAACATAGACGTTTCTCATAGAACATAGAGTGCCTTAGGATGCATGCCTTCTAGAACATGGTTCGACCTCGAACTTAATGGAATAACTTCCAAGATCACTATCGCTTTCCTGAGCGATAAAAATGAGAATATCAGAAGGAGTAGATATAAGAAAAGATTCAAAAGGAGAAGATCGAGAAATTTGATTGGATATAAGAAGAGAAATTTGGCCGAAGGGCGCAATAGTTAAGTGATTGGTCGGTTCTCATCAAAAGTGGTTGGGGAAACACCACGGACATGAGAAGGCTACACGAGAATTGGAATAAGATAAAGAGAAATAACGAACAGTTTTAAAGGACGTAACCAAATTTCGGGACGAAATTTTTGTTAAGGTGGGTAGAATGTAACACCCCGAGTTTTCGTGTAAAGATCTTGGAGTATAAAAAAAAAATTTGGACAAAGAGACGATTGGAAATAAAGTGCAAGGAAATTTCAAGAATAAAAGTGGAGAAAATACTTTTATTAGAGAAATGTGGATACACCGTGAAAAAAATAGAAATACATGGATGACGGAAATAGTACATGCCTGCAAGTGTGATAAAATCAACATGCACCTATTCTACACTATCTATCCTACTTCTTTAAATTCTCGAGTTTGGAAGCAAACTAAATTGGGAATAGAACCAAATGAGCTCAAGAGGAGCATCTCCTTTCTTTCCCTCTCTTTCTTAATCTCGATTTTTTTTGCTTCCCTCCACAAGCTCCAAGAATGCCTTCATGTACCTACAAAGTTTACACCAAATTGGGGTTAGAAAGTGACACACAAGTAAAGAGAGAGGGAAGCACAAGCTAAATAAAGAGATGGAGCATTTAGTGGGTAATATAGCTAAGTAAGCTACAAAGTAGAGCATGAGGTAAGAAAATCTTGGTCACCATCTCTTCTAACATCAAAAGGGAGTCGAGACAAAGGGGCATTGGGGAACGAGCTCCTACACAAGCCCAAAAGTAGAAGATGAGACAAACTCTCATCTCCCCGTCGATCAAGGCCGAGAAATCAGCCAAGAAGATCAGCCACAATCACCAAAACGGCAAGAATCTC